>NC_053023.1:137214280-137428614 GCF_003073215.2 Triticum urartu
GATGAGATTCATCATGTAATCGAGTTAGTTTTGTTAGGGCCTGATCCCTAGTATCCACTATGTTCTTAGATTGATGTTGTTATGACTTTGCCATGCTTAATGCTTGTCACTTTGGGCCCGGGTGCCATGATTTCAGATCTGAACCATTTATGAATTCATCATTATATCCATGTTTTAGATCCGATCTTGCAAGTTATAGTCACCTACTACAGTTATGATCCGGCAACCCCGGAGTGACAACAACCGGGCCCACTCCCGGTGATGACCATAGTTTGAGGAGTTCATGTATTCACTATGTATTAATGCTTTGTTCCGGTTCTCTATTAAAAGGAGGCCTTAATATCCCTTAGTTTCCAATATGGACCCCGCTGCCACGGGAGGGTAGGACAAAAGATGTCATGCAAGTTCTTTTAATAAAGCATGTATGACTATTTACAAAATACAAGCCTACATTATATCGATGAACTGGAGCTAGTGTCGTATCGCCCTAGGTTATAACTGCCACATGATGAATATTATCCAACAAGTCACCGATCCAATGCCTACGAATTTATCCTTATTGATCTTGTTGTGTTACTATTGCTATCATCACTGTTACACTTGCTATAAATTACTGCTACCACTGTTACTATTACCGTTGTTACTGTCACTACTATCAAAACTATCAAACTACTTTGCTACCGATCATATTGTTGCAGATAATAAATCTCCAGGTGTGATTGAATTGACAACTCAGCTGCTAATACCTTCAAATATTCTTTGGCCCCCCTTGTGTCGAATCTATAAATTTGGGTTGAATATTCTACCCTCGAAAACTGTTGTGATCCCCTATACTTGTGGGTTATCAGTTGTTTGATATGTACCAACTCATTCAAAGGACCATTAAGAAATGCACTTTTCACATCTATTTGTTGCAACTTAAAATCATGATGAGATGCATAAGCAAGCAACATGCGAATAGATTCAAGATGAGCGAGGGGGGCAAAGGTTTCACCGTAGTCAATGCCCTCGACTTGGGAGTAGCCTTGTGCCACCAATCTTGCCTTGTTTCGAACAACTACACCATTCGCATCTTGCTTGTTCTTGAAGATCCATTTGGTTCCAATGACATTGTGTTCCTCCATTGGCCTTGTCACTAATTCCTAAACTTGGTGCGCTCGAAGTTGTTGAGTTCATCATGCATGGCTTCAAGCCAATCCTCATCATCGAGCGCCTCATGTACCTTTTGGGGTTCAACACATGAAACAAACGCGTGATGCTCACAAAAGTTTGACAATTGTTTATGAGTAATTACCCCTCTTCTCAAGCTTCCAAGCACATTCTCCATGACATGTTGACGCTCGAGCTTGGAAGCCACCTTAGCGGCGCGGCGCTCCAAGAGTTCCTCAATGGGAACTTGAGGATCATCATCTTGTTCATCTTGAGCACCGTCCTGAGCTTGCCCTTGATCTTCAGAATCCTCTTGATCTTAAGCTTGCTCGGCATCATGAACTTGATATTGGGCATCACTTGGTGCAACACCATCATCATGAGGTTGATCTTGCCCTTGATCTTGTTCACTTGGTTGAGGGTCTTCACTTTGTTCTTCGGAAGTGTGTGGGTCTTGTTGGTGATGGCTCCACTCGAGTAGAGAATTGTCCTTATCCTTCGGCCACAAGGGGTTCCTCAATGGGGAGAATTTGACCAATCCCCATTATTCTTATGGCTTGAGGAGGAATTTCATCACCTACTCCCTCCGTTCCAAATTACTCGTCGCTGAAATGGATGTATCTAGAACTAAAATACTTCTAGATACATTCATACCTGCGACAAGTAATTCGGAACGGAGGGAGTACATCACAAAGACCACTTTGCTCCACTTGGGAGCCATTTTTTTCATCAAACTCCACGTTACACGTCTCCTCAATGAGTCTGGTGGACTTGTTGAGGACACGGTAAGCATGAGAGTTTGTAGCATAACCAAAAAATATGCCCTCTTGAGCTCTAGGTTCAAATTTAGACAAATGAACACCTTTATTGAGAATGAAACACTTACACCCGAACAACCGAAAGTACTTGAGGTTGGGCTTGTTACCGGTAAGTATCTCATATGGAGTCTTGTTCAAGCCTTTGCGAAGGTAGAGCCGATTGGATGCATGCCATGCGGTGTTGATGGCTTCGGCCAAAAAGTTGTACGGAGATTTGAATTCCGCCATCATGGTCCTTGCCGCATCCATCAACGTCCAGTTATTCCTCTCCGCCACACCATTTTGTTGAGGGGTATAGGGTGTGGCATATTGGTGATTGATCCCCTCGTCACTAAGAAACTCATCCAAGGTGTAGTTCTTGAACTCGGTGCCATTGTCACTTCTAATCATCAATATCTTTGCTTCATGTTGGCGTTGAGCTTCATTTGCAAATTTGATGACAGTTTGTTGAGTCTCAGTCTTCCTCTTGAAGAAGTATACCCATGTATATCTTGAGTAGTCATCCACAATCACCAAGCAATACTTTCTTCCACCAAGAATATCAAAGGATGGAGGACCAAAGAGATCCATGTGAAGGAGCTCAAAGGGCCTCTTCGAGTAGATGATAGTCGAGGGTTGGTGTGTTGTCTCATGTAACTTTCCTTCGATACAAGCACTACAAGCACGATCTTTGGCAAAACTCACGTTTGTTAGTCCATGGACGTGATCCCCTTTGAGGAGACTTTGCAAAGATCTCATATTGACATGGGAAAGTCGGCGATGCCAAAGCCAACCCACATCTAGCCATTAGGCAAGTCACGGTCTTAGTGGGTTGCTCCGAAAATTTCACCACATAGAGACCGTTCTTGACATGCCCAACAAAGGCTACTTTAAGAGTCTTGCTCCACAAAAGGGCCACGGTATCAATATCAAAGAATGTTGCAAAGCCCATAAGTGCAAGTTGACAAACGGAAAGTAAATTGCATGCAAGGGACTCAACAAGCATGACCTTCTCAATAGATAAATCTTGAGAGATGAACACCTTGCCAAGTCCCAATACCTTAGATGTTGAAGCATCACCGAATTGGACATGGGTGGGCATAGATGGAATTGGATGCACATCCACCACCAAGTCCTTGCTCCCGGTCATATGATTTGTTGCTCCACTATCGAGCAACCATGACACCCTACTGGAAGCAAACTCCTACAAGAGATTAATGCTTGGATCTAGGTACCCATTTTCTAATGGGTCCTTTGATGTTAGTAACAAGGGTCTTAGGAACCCAAATAGACCATCCAATGTACACATAAGAAGAGCCAACAAGTTTGGCATAAACATGATATCACGAGCACGACACAAAACATAGGAGGGGTTAAAGTCGTCGGCTTGTTGGTAGGGGCAGTTTTGCCCTTCTTGGCATTACCACCCAAAACCTTGTTTTTCTTCTTCTCATGAGTGCTCTCACCCGCCTTGATAAAGGTTTCCTTGAGCGGGAGAGGTTGCTTGGTCTTGTTCTTCTTTTTCTTCTTTGACTTGGGTACAAACCCAAGTCCTTCCTTTTGATTACTCAAAAGGTCATTGAGGTCCTTCTCGCCTTGTATGCATGTCACAAGGCCCTTCTCAAGTTGCTCTTTCAACTTGGCATTTTCCTCCACAAGATGCACATGCTCACAACAAGGGTTAGTAGCATGGGCATTATCAATTAGGACGAAAGGGGGACACATGGAAATCTCCTTGGTTAGCTTAACTTGGAGTTTATCAAGAGACTCCTTGAGAGAAGCATGAACACCCTCAAGACCTTGTGAGCCTTGTCAAGTGTATCAAACTCTTCCTTGAGTCTATCATGGCCATCCCCGAGTGCAACTTTCTCGGATTTAAGCACACGAGTAAGAACAATAGCATGATCAAGATATTTTTGTAATTTAGCATGATCAACGTTGTGTGACTCCTCAAGAGTCAAATGAAGACCTCGCTCTTCCTCCAGAGCAATGGAAAGATCCGCAATCTCATCGGCATAGTCATGACTATGCCCCTCCAACTTGGAGATAGTATCCTCATGAGACTCAATGATATCATTGGCCTCACCAAGTTGTTTCAAGCGAGCAACAAAGTGCTTCTTGGATTCACCTTTGAGCTTACTCACGAACTTGGTAAACTCATTCTCATCAACATTCACCATCTCACTATCGTCAACACAATCTAACAATGAAGGAGTATTAGTGATAGTGGTTTTGATGTTTGAGGTTACCTTGTTGATACCTTTGGCCATGAGACACTTGGCAATGGTGTTCTCGTTGGGGTGTCGAAGAGAGACACCTTGGAGGGGGAAGATGTGGCAATGGCCACGGTTGTTGTTGCCATTCCTTCACCACTTGTATCTTCATCATCATCATCGGAGGCGTACTCTTCATGTGCCACCAAGCCCTTTGGAGGTATCTTCTGTGTGAAGTTGTTCTTGCTTGGGAAAGACTTGGCTTTGTCTTTGCGAATGAGTTTGCCACCATTTCCTTCCCTCTTCCGATAAGGGCACTCCGCTACAAAGTGACTCACATTGCCGCAATTGTAGCAAGTCCTCACACGTTGCTTGCTCTTTGATCCACTTGAGTTGTTCTTGGTGAAGTTGGGCCTTGAGTTCCTCTTGTTGCCCCAAAATTGCCTTGATGCAAGAGCCATGTGCTCATGGTAAGCATATTTGGTGTCCTCGGGGCAACTCTCCTCTTCATCCTCCTCTTCTTCTTCCGGAATGGTCTTGGACTTCAAGGCAAGAGTGGGTGAGCTTTTCTTTGACCGGACATGAGCAAGAGCATTGTCGGCAGTCTTGTTCATGATGTTCATGGCAATGAGCTCATCCAACACTTCACTTGAGGTTAAGGTGTGGAAGTCCGGCCTTTGACGAATCACGGAGGACATGGCCTTGTTGAAAGGCATGATGGCCTTTAGAAACTTGCGCTTGATCCAATTGTCATCTGTATCCTTGCTCCCATGGTCTTGGAGAGCAACCGCAAGAGTAGTCACCCTCTGATAGAGATCACGCGGATCCTCGTCTTCTAGCATCACGAATTCATCGGCCTCATCAAGGACCACTTCAAAGTTGGACCATTGGATGCTTGAGCTTCCCTTATACAAAGATATGATGTGTTCCCAACAATCCTTTGCACGAGTGAAGGGACGCAAGTGTGATAGATTTTCGGGAGGAACCGCATCTTGAAGGATGAACAAGGTGGAGTGGTTGTATTGATTGTCCACTTCTTCTCTTGGGGTGAGGTTGTTTGGATCATGCGGGTAGAGGCCTTTCCCAATGATTCTCCAAAGGTTTGTTGAGCTATGATTCAAATGAGACTTGATGCGAAAAACTCAATTAGCAAAATCACCCTTAATAAGCTTAGGAGGAGGACCAAGATGGTTAATGCGCGGTGTAGGGACCGGTCCTCCATAGAACGGGGAGGGGGAACTGAGGCAAAGGTTCCCGTCCCATTCTTGTCATGAGGGGAAGAGGTTTGAGTACCTTTAGTCGCTTCCTTGCTGGAATTGGCCTCCGACTCCGATGCGGTGGGATTAACCACAAGCAATGGATCGGGAGTAGCTTTCAACCCCTCAAGCAATTCTTTAAACACGGATTTGACCTCGGTCATCATAGACATCTTAAGTGAAGCCATGGCTTCATTTAAGTCGTCTCGAGTGATCGAAGTCAACTCCACGGCCTCGGGCACTTCCTCCTCGGTGTCAACCATACTCTTCGGGTGGTGAAACCCTTAATAAAGAGACGAGGCTTTGATACCAATTGAAAGGATCGATATGGTTGACTAGAGGGGGGGTGAATAGGCAACTACCATTTTTTAGCTTTTCTTCACAAATTAGGTATAGCAACAAATAGGTTGTCTAGATATGCAACTATGTGAGCAACCTATATGATGCTAACAACAACTACAACAAGTGCAAGCAAAGGACACAACACAAGTAAAGCTTACACAAAGTAAAGGTATGAAATAACCACAAGTGGAGCCGGTGGAGACGAGTATGTGTTACCGAAGTTCTTTCCCTTTAAGGGGAAGTACGTCTCCGTTGGAGCGGTGTGGAGGCACAATGCTCCCCAAGAAGCCACTAGGGTCACCGTATTCTCCTCACGCCCTCACACAACGCGAGTTGCCGTGATTCCACTAGTGGTGCCCTTGAAGGCGGCGACCGAACCTTTACAAACAAGGTTGGGGCAATCTCCAAAACTTAATTGGAAACTCCCAACAACACCATGAAGCTTCACCATAATGGAACGTGGCTCCGAGGTGACCTCAACCATCTAGGGTGCTCAAACACCCAAGAGTTACAAGTTCGACAAGGGATTAGTGGGAGGAATCAAATTTCTCTTGGTGGAAGTGTAGATCGGGGCCTTCTCAACCAATTCCTAAAAAATCAACAAGTTTGATTGGCTAGGAAGAGAGATCGGGCGAAAATGAGCTTTTGGAGCAACAATGGAGTTATGGTAGGAAGAGGTAGGTCTTCTTGGAGAAGAAGACCCCCTTTTATAGTGGGGGACACAATCCAACCGTTATCCCCGTGCTCAGCCCGCAGCGCGATACTATCGCTTGCCGCAGTGGTACTACCGCTGGGACCGTGCACAACAGCTTACAAGAGCACAGGGGAGGGATAAAAGGGAGAAAGCCACGAGCGGTACTGGCAGCTATGGTAGGTGCGGTACTACCGCTCCTACTGCCGCTGCTCGGATGGGCCTAGATGGGGTCAGCGGTAGTAAGTCAGAGGGACTACCGCTGAACCCGACACGAGAAACCAGAGGCCCGAATCAAGGCGGTAGTACAGCGGTACTACCGCTGCCGACCGCGGTACTGCCACTGGCTACAACCAGAGCCACTCCAGCACAACGGAAGGACACTCCAAAGACGCGGGAAAGAGCTAGGGGTGCAAGGGAGTTGTGTACGTGTTGATTCCACCCAAACCTTTTTCGATACGAATCCCCTCTTGATATTACGGTATATCCTACGACTCAAGTCCATCGAAAATGAAACGAGGAAAAAACACCGTCTTCTCTTTTAAACACCGGAGATAGAAATTGTCTCTGCCAAATAAAGAAATGTCCTGAAATGCTCAATGCACACGATTAGATCGCAACATCAATCACCAAAACCACTTAAGGAGAAATAAGCCCTAACAGTTATGCATTTTGGCACTGAAGTACATCAGAATGTGCTTTAGCTAAATACACTGGAAATTGCTCGAATCAAATTTTGGCTGATTTTTCAAAGCTGATTCGAATAGCTTTTTGTTTCAAAAAAGGCTGTATCTGGTCCTGAAACTGAAACAAACACCCGCCTAAGTGTCCCTGCGTTGTCTCGGTTAGGGATGGCCGTCGGCAGCCTTGGCCGAGTTACAATGCTACTTATACCGGAGCTGAACTAAGCTAAAACATCGGTTTAACCAACAATCTACGTACAACAAAATCCCATCAACACGGAATGTTACAATGGTTTTCTCCGAATCTAACCCTACAACCAATCTCTCTTTTCACCCGTACACATTGCACCGATCAATCAGTGCTCCGCCGACCTCCATCTATCGCAGCAGATGGAGCGCGAGCAGTACCAATGGCGCGGCGACTAGCCGCCCGGAGGCTGCCGCTGCCGCTGCCGCGCCCGTCGCGTCGCCGGTGGCCATGTTGGCGAGCCAGGCGTCGCTGCTGGTGCCCCCGAGGATCACGCCCTGCCCCTGGATGCTGCCGCCGCCACCAGTCCCGGCCTCGCCGCCCATCGGCATCGGCATGCTGTCCTGGTTGGCGTCCGTGAACGTCATCCCCGGCATCATCGCCGGCGTATCCGTCACAGGCACCGTCGTCGGCGTGGGGGTCGTTTGCGTCGGCGTTGTGGCCGCCGGCACCGTGGTCGACTTCTGGCTGCTCGTGTGACAAAAGGACAGAACAGGGGCACATGGTGAGGTCACGGGAATGGCGGAAACAGTAAACCAAACGCACATAACGGCGAAAAAAGCTCGTCTTTTATGCCCACCCTGCTCTGCTGCTAAGCTAAAATATCTTGCCAGATTCAGATCTGCAGATCTCTTCCTATCATTTTCCATTTTAATCACTAATCTCCCTTGGCAAGGCAAGAACCAACCAGATCGGGACTTGGAGAGCGTCAGTGGAGGAGTGATGGCACTGAGACTGAGACTGACCTCGGGGTGGCGCCGGGGCAGAAGGTGACGGTGTAGTCGGGGCCGCCGGCGCAGGTGAAGGTGGAGGTGGGGTCGTCGAAGGCGTAGCTGTAGGAGCGCGGGCAGGCCATCTTGAACACCTGCGAGTAGGACGTCGGCCGGCACGTCCCGGGGTTGGCGTAGGCGCCGCTGCAGCAGTACTCGGGCCGCCCGAACGCGTCGCACGCGCTCCGGCAGGCCGCGCCGCCGCCGGACCGGAGCTCGGCGGGGCACATCGCGTTCAGGTCCGCCGCGCACCCCGCCGAAGCGCAGGACCCGGCGGTCGACGCGCCGCCGGGGCGCTCCCCGGAGGACGGCTCCACCAGCACCGGCAGGTTGTACCCGTCCACCAGGCTGACGTCGTAGAAGTCCAGCCCGCCCGTGCCGTCGAGCGTGAACTCGGCCAGCGTCGCTGGGGGCGCCGCGCCGGCCCCGGCGCACTCGGCCGTGCCGGAGCCGCAGTCGCCGGTGGCGCAGACGAGCCGCCCCGTGGCGCCGTCCTGCGCGCATCCGGTGCGGGCCCAGAGGCGGCCGGACCAGGCCGAGGGCGCCGGCACAGCGCGCGACGCGCCCGGCGGGAGCTCGAACCCCGTGGTGCCGAGCCGAGCCGTGCCGGCGTTGGACAGGACGCCCGGCCACACCGTGTCGGCGCACCGGTTGACGAACGTGAACATCGCCGCCTCCCCCTCTGCACACCACCAAGAAACACAGCGCGCCGCGTCAGCTCGCCCGCCATTACCCTACCGAAACTCACTCACACCAAGCAAAGAAGAAACCAGGAAGCATCGATTTACCACAAATCTATTTACCTCTCCATGAAATCAGAAGGAGCACAATGACGGCGATGCATCCCGGCAGCCCCATCGAGGATAGCTGCTAGTAGACGCAATGCAGAGCTCGGTGGCAAGCGCGTGCAATGTCAGGACAGAGCAGCGCACCAACTGCTCGGTACTCACTCTCACTCTTCGGCAACTGGTAATGGTGTGTGGTAGCGTGACAGTTTGGTTGATTTGGAGGAGATGGAGAAAGACGAGGGGAATGGGCGCGCAGGAAAGAGAGGGGGAAAGGATAGGGGAGGGGGAATCTTTAGTGTGGCTCCCGATGAACTTCTTTACTTTAGCCTTTGTTTGGGTACCCCGGTGCCGGTGGCATCGAGCATGGGCACACGTACGGTAAATTCTATTCTGCTTGGGCTGGCTCGCGAAACTGCTGCCCACCGTGAAAGATGATTTTTCTCTATCTCTACTACCGTTAAACAAGCAAACATTTTCTTCTCTAAACACACCCTGCTAACGTACACATAACTACATAGGATAGTTAGAGCCTCATGATTATGCCTATTCATTTAGATCTAGCTGTCCAAATAACAACTCACCGTCATCAAAAGTACGGTTAGCAATTTGCAGGGGCGGACGAAAACTCTGCCATCCGCACCCGCACCCGCATTTGTTAGGCGACAGAAAAAAGGCATAATATATACGGGAAACAACCCGTCCGCTCCACACGAGCGAGCTGTTGGGCGGTGGCGGCCGGCTTCGTCGCACGGTGGGTCGCCTGGGATGCGTCGATGCGACGGTCACAGGCAGCAGCGGGTCGCCCAGGATGCACCGATCGCGGGCAGTGGCGGGTCCCAACCGATGGGTGTGGGTCAAGCCGGGGCAGCGGCGCATCTTCGGTAGATGACGAGAGGGCAGGAGAAGGAGAGGCCTGGCGGCGGCCGAGGAGATGCTTGCCGACGAGCGGGCTCCAGCGGCCACCTGGCTCTCAGAGTTGGATCAGGGCGCTAGGGTTTCCCCGCCGTCGACTCACATGCCACAACAGTCAGGGGTGACGCGAAGATAGCAGTCTGACGGTGATGGCGGTAGCAGGTTCAAGATCTGGCGCCCTCTTCTCCTCTACGCCCACAAAAAACAGCTAGTTGGATGGATTTTTTCTTGGAGGAGCACATGCACATATGGAAACTGCAGCCGTCGGCTTGCTTGATCCAACAGGCATGGGAACACAATCGATTTGATGACCAAGTGTGTGTTGTCCATAGAAGCGGGCTCCCCTACCCAGGCCCTCCTCTGCAAGGCCAGTTGGGTATGTTTGATTTCTTTAGTACATGCAATGACAACCACCATTATTCATGATATATTCTGAAGATAGAATATTAGCAGTGCAACATCTTTGTTGGTTTAATCAAATACTTCAGCCAGCTTCAATTTTTAGCCTGCTCGGTCATTTTGGATTGTTTAGTTTCTGTTTTGGGTGCATGTCTTCAATAGAACAATAAAGTGATTTCAGGTGCTAAAATAAACACTAAAGGCTACTTCCTCATGGCGACTACATGTGTAGAAAGATGATCCCAATGGAGGAGATCCCGACTATCCATGTGAAGCCGGGGTGGAAGAAGGGCACGAAGTTTTTCTGGTACAGTTATGTGTTTCAAAAAGTTATTTGGGGTGTAATTTTTATATTATCACTAAGTCTATGAAGTTATATTTCCAAATATTTCACTTTTGGCATAAGCTGAGGCACCATTTATTTTAAAATATTTTCTGAAGTAAAATTTGTGAATAAACTGCATGATGTTTCAAGTGTGTGAATTGCACTTAATAAGATAACAAGGTGCATGATATGAATGGTTGTGGCTTATGGGGTCAGTCGGGGAGGCGGCGACGGCCGGGAGCAGCGACACATCGGCAAACTGCAATGCATGTGTAGCGCGCAGTGGCAGCGGCTGCATGGCCACAATGGACGAGCAACAACGCGAAGCAAGTGCAGGTGGGGCCGTGGGGGTAAGAGTAAGTATCACTTGTCATGTTTAACTCATGGCCAACAAAGAGTATCACTTGACACTCCCTATCGGAAGAATACTGTTGTGACGATTATATATGTATGTGTCCACTCAGTTGGTCATTTAGTATTAATTTCTTATCACTTCCCTTTTCTTGCAGTCAAGTTTTGAAACTGGGCTATGATGAGAAGTTCATCCATATATGGGAATTCTACCTTGTATACTCTGCCGCTGGTTTCAAGTCATGAGCAGTTAGAGATTACCAGGTCCGAATGTAGATACGTGTGCTCTCTGTATAGGTTTACCTACATTATTCCTAGACAAATGGAAGTCATATATACCCTCTGTTCTTCAAATATCATCTTACTAGAAATTGTTTGGTGCTATCCAATGTAGACTAAAATTTGAGTTGATGTTGATTTCTGCAATTATGTTAATCTCAGCCATATGATTAAGAGATATCTGTAGATAACATGTATTTGAGTAAAAAGTAGATTAAGAGAGATCTGTAGATAACATGTCTTTGAGTAAAAAGTAGTAAATTAGAAACTTTGGTGAACCGAAGAAAGCAAGCTTTCATCGTCGACATTGTAAATAACCCGGGATAGAGACTTGACGGCCACATAATTATTTTACACTGACCTACCGAACCATGAAACAATATTGCTGAGCTTCAACATTTTGTTAAAACATCACACAGAAAATTATATACAACCGACCAGATTGTTAAATCCTGATGTGTTTTAGGCTGAACTCAAGAAATGTGAATAAGCAAGAAAGCTTCTGAAGAGATCAGTGCATAATCTCTTATGCAACTGCTACTGCAATTGAGTCCTTTCCAAGAACTGGTAAGATCTTTCTACAGATCTTTGCGGCGTATCTCTTTTAAACTTACCGGGATTTTACGTAGTTGCTTTTCCTCTAACAAGGTGCATCTATATATATATATATATATATATTTGAATCTTTGGTATTCAGCACATTTTATAGAACTGATAACTTTGAATCTTTCAATCTTTCATCAGATCATGCTTACTGTTGGCTTTGCACTTGAATAACTAAAAGTGCCAGGACAGTACGCATTTTTGTCATTTTAGCCATTAAACTTACTTATGTATCTTTGGTATATTCATCTTAGTTAGGAAGGTCTTTGAGTGGATTTGGTCATCCTAAATTTTGTGTGGATTCTTTTTATATTCCCTCTCCCCATTTCCTTACCATGAATCTAACGCTTTATTGATCTGTTTTTAGCTTCTAGATGTTCTGCAACTATATGCACAATAGATATTGTTTGTCTGAATTGTAGTTTCACTCGATGAGAAGCTGAGATAAACTGAGAATGGGGCAAAAAAATTGACTCTTCCTACTCGTAGGCGGTGCCCGTTATGACTCCCATGGGTGGTTTTACCACAGCCATCAAACCTTCAAGTTCTGAAGATAACAAGCAGCCCAAATCCAAGAAGAAAACTAATTTAGTTATGCCAAGACTGCTGTTTTTTGTGTATCTTTGTTCCAACTTTGCATTGACACCATGTATGCTTGGACAATGTTTATATGTTCCTTTGATTTTCACCCAAGACAGTAAAAACTCTGAAATCTTCATAGGGTATTTGATTCCATTTTTACTATACAATAGACTCAATAGGCTATGCCCTTACATTCTCTGTGGAGAAGTTCAGCCAGTTGATTTGTGATATTTTCTTCTGATTTCTTGGTGGCATGATTGGCATCGTGAAAAGATAATTTATGGGTTTGTAGGTATTCTTTTGTTTATAGAGAAAGGGTCATCCTATAGTATGAATTCAAAATTGTATACTCGCATGAATTTGACATGGTTTGATTGCGACGTGCGTTGCACGTGCACGCTTACTAGTCTTCGATAAAAAGCAAACTATCTATACAGATTTGATCGTAGGAGCATCTCTAGCACACCCCTTGTATCACGCTGACCCGGAAAATAATCACCAATTTACAGTTTTACTAAAAGAAAGTGGCCCGAAGAGATACCATATCGGACCGTGGTCCTTAAAAAAAATTACGGGGCGCGGCAAATTCTTCCCCTCAACCTTTAGAAACACGGGTGGTGTGCCTCCCCGGTCAGGTGGCAGGTCGACCAATTGTGTTCGACACCACCCGCAGCTGCTCCTCCCGGACGGCGTTGGGTTCTAGTGCCGGCACTGTTCAAGATATCTTCCGATATTCCGATAAATCGACCAATTTATCACTTACCAGTGTCTGACCATAAGATATATCGGCCGATAAATCAACCGATATGGCGATAAATCGGCCGATATGCCGATAAACTGGCCGATTTACCCCTTATCATGGGTCGACCGATATGTTCCCGATAACCGATATCCCCAACATTGAGTGTCGGTAAGGCAGCCAAAGACCGAGGGCCGCATGTATCGCCGTGCAAGAAAGAGGGCGGTGCAAGCCGCCTCCAGCCGCCATGGCTGCGGGTCCTGCAGACTCGCAGGAACCGCTGCCACCTGCCAGCGACGACGATGAGGCCCTCCATGACGCCAGCCGCTCGTACACCTTTGTGGAGACGGACACTCGCCGATGTCACTGTAATAATGTGGCGGCGCTCCACATCGGGCTCGAGGAGTCGGGAGGCTAGTGAGACAGAGGGCTATGACATCAGAGAGAGCCGCAAGGCTCGCGATAGAGAAGGCACGTGTAGCCCGTCGCATGGCGGGGATCGTCTCCTCCTCCTCCTCGGACGGTGACACCACCAATGATGGCGATCCGCCCATCGCCAACACCTACGCCAGGGACAACCGGCGCTTCCGGGACCGTAAGTGTTGGAAATATGACCTAGATGCAATAATAAATTAGTTATTGTTATATTTCCTTGTTCATGATAATCGTTTATTATCCATGCTAGAATTGTATTGATAGGAAACTCAGATACATGTGTGGATACATAGACAACACCATGTCCCTAGTAAGCCTCTAGTTGACTAGCTCGTTGATCAATAGATGGTTACGGTTTCCTGACCATGGACATTGGATGTCATTGATAACGGGATCACATCATTAGAAGAATGATGTGATGGACAAGACCCAATCCTAAGCATAGCACAAGATCGTGTAGTTCGCATGCTAAAGCTTTTCTAATGTCAAGTATCATTTCCTTAGACCATGAGATTGTGCAACTCCCGGATACCGTAGGAATACTTTGGGTGTGCCAAACGTCACAACGTAACTGGGTGGCTATAAAGGTGCACTACGGGTATCTCCGAAAGTGTCTGTTGGGTTGGCACGAATCGAGACTGGGATTTGTCACTCCGTGTGACGAAGAGGTATCTCTGGGCCCACTCGGTAGGACATCATCATAATGTGCACAATGTGATCAAGGAGTTGATCACGGGATGATGTGTTACGGAACGAGTAAAGAGACTTGCCGGTAACGAGATTGAACAAGGTATCGGGATACCGACGATCGAATCTCGGGCAAGTACAATACCGCTAGACAAAGGGAATTGTATACGGGATTGATCGAATCCTCGACATCGTGGTTCATCCGATGAGATCATCATGGAACATGTGGGAACCAACATGGGTATCTAGATCCCGCTGTTGGTTATTGACCGGAGGACGTCTCGGTCATGTCTGCATGGTTCCCGAACCCGTAGGGTCTACACACTTAAGGTTCGATGACGCTAGGGTTATAAAGGAAGTTTGTATGTGGTTACCGAATGTTGTTCGGAGTCCTGGATGAGATCCCGGACGTCACGAGGAGTTCCGGAATGGTCCGGAGGTAAATATTTATATATGGGAAGTCCTATTTTGGTCACCGGAAAAGTTTCGGATTTTATCGGTAACGTACCGGGACCACCAGGAGGGTCCCGGGGGTCCACCAAGTGGGGCCACCGGCCCCGGAGGGATGCATGGGCCAAGTGTGGGAGGGGACCAGCCCCGGGTGGGCTGGTGCGCCCCCCCACAAGGGCCCAAGGCGCCTAAGGGGAGGAGGGGGGCAAACCCTAAGGGCAGATGGGCCTTAGGGCCCATGCCTGGTGCGCCTCCCTCTCCCCCTCCCCTTGGCCGCCCCACCAGATGGGATCTGGGATGGCCGCCGCCCCTAGGGTGGAACCCTAGGTGGGGGCGCAGCCTCCCCTCTCCCCCTATATATAGTGGAGGCAAAGGAGCAGCCCACAGACGAAGTTTCTTCTCTTGTTGGCGCAGCCCTACCTCTCTTTCTCCTCATATCTCGCGGTGCTTGGCGAAGCCCTACTGGATCACCATGCTCCTCCACCACCACCACGCCGTTGTGCTGCTGTTGGATGGAGTCTTCCTCAACCTCTCCCTCTCTCCTTGCTGGATCAAGGCATGGGAGACGTCACCGGGCTGTACGTGTGTTGAACACGGAGGTGCCGTCCGTTCGGCACTAGGATCTCCGGTGATTTGGATCACGACAAGTACGACTCCTTCACCCCCGTTCTCTTGAACGCTTCCGCTTAGCGATCTACAAGGGTATGTAGATGCACTCTCCTTCCCCTCGTTGCTGGTTTCTCCATAGATAGATCTTGGTGACACATAGAAAAATTTTGAATTTCTGCTACGTTCCCCAACAGTGGCATCATGAGCTAGGTCTATGCGTAGTTTCTATGCACGAGTAGAACACAAAGTAGTTGTGGGCGTTGATTTTGTTCAATATGCTTACTGTTACTAGTCCAATCTTGATTCGGCGGCATTGTGGGATGAAGCGGCCCGGACCGACCTTACACATACTCTTACGTGAGACTGGTTCCAC
This sequence comes from Triticum urartu, assembly GCF_003073215.2. Lineage (NCBI taxonomy): Eukaryota > Viridiplantae > Streptophyta > Magnoliopsida > Poales > Poaceae > Triticum > Triticum urartu. The sequence continues at coordinate 137,229,961 of NC_053023.1, forward strand.
CGACTGACATGCACTAGTTGCATAAGGTGGCTAGCGGGTGTCTATCTCTCCCACTTTAGTCGGATCGGATTCGATGAAAAGGGTCCTTATGAAGGGTAAATAGCAATTGGCATATCACGTTGTGGTTTTTGCGTAGGTAAGAAACGTTCTTGCTAGAAACCCATAGCAGCCACGTAAAACATGCAAACAACAATTAGAGGGCGTCTAACTTGTTTTTGCAGGGTATGCTATGTGATGTGATATGGCCAAGAAGAATGTGATGAATGATATGTGATGTATGAGATTGATCATGTTCTTGTAATAGGAATCACGACTTGCATGTCGATGAGTATGACAACCGGCAGGAGCCATAGGAGTTGTCTTTATTTATTGTATGACCTGTGTGTCATTGAACAACGCCATGTAATTACTTTACTTTATTGCTAACCGATAGCCATAGTAGTAGAAGTAATAAGTTGGCGAGACAACTTCATGGAGACGCAATGATGGAGATCATGGTGTCATGCCGGTGACGATGATGATCATGGAGCCCTGAAGATGGAGATCAAAAGGAGCAATATGATATTGGCCATATCATGTCACTATTTGATTGCATGTGATGTTTATCATGTTTATACATCTTATTTGCTTAGAACGACGGTAGCTTAAATAAGATGATACCTCACTAAAATTTCAAGAGAAGTGTTCTCCCTAACTGTGCACCGTTGCGAAAGTTCGTCGTTTCGAAGCACCACGTGATGATCGGGTGTGATAGATTCTTACGTTCGAATACAATGGGTGTTGATGAGCCTAGCATGTACAGACATGGCCTCGGAACACATGCGAAACACTTAGGTTAACTTGACGAGCCTAGCATGTACAGACATGGCCTCGGAACACGGAGGACCAAAAGGTCGAACATGAGTCGCATAGAAGATGCGATCAACATGAGATGTTCACCGATGATGACTAGTCCGTCTCACGTGATGATCGGACACGGCTTAGTTGATTCGGATCATGTATCACTTAGATGACTAGAGGGATGTCTATCTGAGTGGGAGTTCATAAGATGAACTTAATTATCCTGAACATAGTCAAAAGGTCTTCGCAAATTATGTCGTAGCTCGCGCTTCAGTTCTACTGTTTAGATATGTTCCTAGAGAAAAAAATAGTTGAAAGTTGATAGTAGCAATTATGCAGATAGTAGAAGGCTTATGTCCTTAATGCACCGCTCAGTGTGCTGAACCTCGAACGTCGTCTGTGGATGTTGCGAACATCTGACATACACATTTTGATAACTACGTGATAGTTCAGTTAAACGGTTTAGAGTTGAGGCACCGAAGACGTTTTAAAACGTCGTGAAACATATGAGATATTTCGAGGGCTGAAATTGGGATTTCAGGCTCGTGCCCACGTCAAGAGGTATAAGACCTCCGACGATTTTCTTAGCCTGCAAACTAAGGGAGAAAAGCTCAATTGTTGAGCTTGTGCTCAGATTGTCTGAGTACAACAATCGCTTGAATCAAGTGAGAGTTGATCTTCCAGATGAAATAGTGATGGTTCTCCGAAGTCATTACCACCAAGCTGCTAGAGCTTCGTGATGAACTATAATATATCAGGGACATATATGATGATCCTTGAGATATTCGCGATGTTTGACACCACAAAAGTAGAAATCAAGAAGGAGCATCAATTGTTGATGGTTGGTGAAACCACTAGTTTCAAGAAGGGCAAGGGCAAGAAGGGATACTTCATGAAACGACAAATCAGCTGCTGTTCTAGTGAAGAAACCCAAAGTTGAACCCAAGCCCGAGACTAAGTGCTTCTGTAATAAGGGGAACAGTCACTGAAGCAGAACCACCCTAGATACTTGGTAGATGAGAAGGCTGGCAAGGTCGACAGAAGTATATTGGATATGCATTATAATGTGTACTTTACTAGTACTCCTAGTAGCACCAGGGTATTAGATACCGGTTCGGTTGCTAAGTGTTAGTAACTCGAAACAAAAGGCTACGGAATAAACGGAGACTAGCTAAAAGGTGAGATGACGATATGTGTTGGAAGTATTTCCAAGGTTGATCAAACATCGCACGCTCCCTCTACCATCGAGATTGGTGTTTGCGTTGAGCATAGACATGATTGGATTATGTCTATCGCAATACGGTTATTCATTTAAGGAGAATAATGGTTACTCTGTTTATTTGAATAATACCTTCAATGGTCTTGCACCTAAAATGAATGTTTTTTTTGAATCTCGATCGTAGTGATACACATGTTCATGCCAAAAGATATAAGATAGTAATGATAGTACCACCTACTTGTGGCACTGCCACGTAAGTCATATCGGTATAAAACGCATGAAGAAGCTCCATGTTGATGGATCTTTGGGCTCACTCGTTTTTGAAAAAAAATTGAGACATGCGAACCATGTCTATTGGTGTATATGCATGAAGAAACTCCATGCAAATGGACCGTTTGGACTCACTTGATTTTGAATCACTTGAGACATGCAAAATCATACCACATGGGCAAGATGACTGAAAGCCTCGTTTTCAGTAAAATGGAACTAGAAAGCAACTTGTTGGAAGTAATACGTTTTGATGTGTGCAGTCCAATGAGTGCTGAGGCGTGTAGTGGATATCGTTATGTTCTTACTTCACAGATGATTTGAGTAGATGTTGAGTACATTTACTTGATGAATCACGAGTCTGAATTATTGAAAGGTTCAAGTAATTTCAGGGAGAAGTTGAAAGATCGTCGTGACAAGAGGATAAAATATCTATGATATGATCATAGAGATGAATATCTGAATTACGAGTTTGGCACATAATTAAGACATTGTGGAAATTGTTTCACAACTAATACAGCCTGGAACACCATAGTGTGATGGTGTGTCCGAACATCATAACTGCACCCTATTGGATATGATGCATACCATGATGTCTCTTATCGAATTACCACGATAGTTTATGGGTTAGGCATTAGAGACAACCACATTCACTTTAAATAGGGCACCACGTAATTCCGATGAGATGACACCGTATGAACTATGGTTTAGAGAAACCTAAGCTGTCATTTCTTAAAGGTTTGGGGCTGCGACGCTTATGTGAAAAGGTTTCAGGCTGATAAGCTCGAACCCAAAGCGGATAAATGCATCTTCATAGGACACCCAAAACAGTTGGGTATACCTCATGTCTCAGATTCGAAAGCAATAAGGGATTGTTTCTAGAATCGGGTCCTTTCTCGAGGAAAAGTTTCTCTCAAAAGAATTGAGTGGGAGGATGGTGGAGACTTGATGAGGTTATTGAACCGTCTCTTCAACTAGTGTGTGGCAGGGCATAGGGAGTTGTTCCTGTGCCACCTACACCAATTGAAGTGGGAGCTTATGATAGTGATCATGAAACTTCAGATCAAGTCACTACCAAACCTCGTAGGACAACAAGGATGTGTACTGCTTCACAGTGGTACGTAATCCTGTCTTGGAAGTCATGTTGCTAGACAACAATGAACCTACGAGCTATGGAGAAGCGATGGTGGGCCCGGATTCCGATAAATGGCTCGAGGCCATAAAATCCGAGAGAGGATCCATGTATGAAAACAAAGTGTAGACTTTGGCAGAACGGCTCGATGGTCGTAAGGCTGTTGAGTACAGATGGATTTTAAAAGGAAGACGGACAATGATGGTAAATGTCACCATTAAGAAAGCTCGACTTGTCGTTAAGATGTTTCCCGACAAGTTCAAGGAGTTGACTACGATGAGACTTTCTCACTCGTAGCGATGCTAAGAGTCTGTTGGAATTATATTAGCGATTACTGCATTATTTATGAAATCTTGCAGATAGGATGTCAAAAACCATTGTTTCCTCGACGATTTTCTTGAGGAAAGGTTGTATGTGATACAACCGGAAGGTTTTGTTAATCCTGAAAGATGCTAACAAGTATGCAAAGCTCCAGCAATCCTTCTAAGGACTGGAGTAAGCATCTCGGAGTTGGAATGTATGCTTTGATGAGATGATCAAAGTTTTGGGTGTATACAAAGTTTATGAGAAACTAGTATTTCCAAAGAAGTGAGTGGGAGCACTATAGAATTTCCGATGAGTATATGTTGTTAACATATTGTTGATCGGAAATGATGTAGAATTTCTGGAAAGCATGCAGAGTTATTTGAAAAGTGTTTTTCAATGAAAAACCTGGATTAGACTACTTGAGTATTGAGCATTAAGATCTATAAGGATAGATCAAAATGCTTAATAGTACTTTCAAATGAATACATACCGTGACAAGATTTTGAAGGAGTTCAAAATGGATCGGCAAAGAAGGAGTTCTTGGCTGTGTTATCAGGTGTGAACATTGAGTAAGACTCGAAACCTGACCGCGGCAGAATAGAGAGAAAGGACGAAGGTCGTCCCCTATGCTTTAGACGTAGGCTCTATAGTATGCTATGATGTGTACCGCACCTGAAGTGTGCCTTGCCATGAGTCAGTCAAGGGGTACAAGAGTGATCCAAGAATGGATCATAGGACAACAGTCAAAGTTATCCTTAGTAACTAGTGGACTAAGGAATTTTCTCGATTATGGAGGTGGTAAAAGAGTTCGTCGTAAAGGGTTACACTGATGCAAACTTTGACACTAATCCAGATTATTCTGAGTAGTAAACTGGATTCCTATAGTAGAACAGTTATTTGGAATAGCTCCAAATAGAACGTGGTAGCTGCATCTGGGAGATGACATAGAGATTTGTAAAGCACACATGGATCAGAAAGATTCAGACCCGTTGACTATAACATCTCTCACAAGCATAACATGATCAAACCCAGAACTCATCGAGTGTTAATCACATGGTAATGTGAACTAGATTATTGACTCTAGTAAACTCTTTGGGTGTTAGTCACATGGGGATGTGACCTTGAGTGTTAATCACATAGCGATGTGAACTGGATTATTGACTCTAGTGCAAGTGGGAGACTGTTCGAAATATGCCCTAGAGGCAATAATAAATTAGTTATTATTATATTTCCTTGTTCATGATAATCGTTTATTATCCATGCTATAATTGTATTGATAGGAAACTCAGATACATGTGTGGATACATAGACAACATCATGTCCCTAGTAAGCCTCTAGTTGACTGGCTCGTTGATCAATAGATGGTTATGGTTTCCTGACCATGGACATTGGATGTCATTGATAACGGGATCACATCATTAGAAGAATGATGTGATGGACAAGACCCAATCCTAAGCATAGCACAAGATCGTGTAGTTCGCATGCTAAAGCTTTTCTAATGTCAAGTATCATTTCCTTAGACCATGAGATTGTGCAACTCTCGGATACCGTAGGAATACTTTGGGTGTGCCAAACGTCACAAAGTAACTGGGTGGCTATAAAGGTGCACTACGGGTATCTCCGAAAGTGTCTGTTGGGTTGGCACGAATCGAGACTGGGATTTGTCACTCCGTGTGACGAAGAGGTATCTCTGGGCCCACTCGGTAGGACATCATCATAATGTGCACAATGTGATCAAGGAGTTGATCACGGGATGATGTGTTACGGAACGAGTAAAGAGACTTGCCGGTAACGAGATTGAACAAGGTATCGGGATACCGACGATCGAATCTCGGGCAAGTACAATACCGCTAGACAAAGGGAATTGTATACGGGATTGATCGAATCCTCGACATCGTGGTTCATCCGATGAGATCATCATGGAACATGTGGGAACCAACATGGGTATCTAGATCCCGCTGTTGGTTATTGACCGGAGGACGTCTCGGTCATGTCTGCATGGTTCCCGAACCCGTAGGGTCTACACACTTAAGGTTCGATGACGCTAGGGTTATAAAGGAAGTTTGTATGTGGTTACCGAATGTTGTTCGGAGTCCCGGATGAGATCCCGGACGTCACGAGGAGCTTCGGAATGGTTCGTAGGTAAAGATTTATATATGGGAAGTCCTGTTTTGGTCACCGGAAAAGTTTCGGGTTTTATCGGTAACGTACCGGGACCACCAGGAGGGTCCCGGGGGTCCACCAAGTGGGGCCACCGGCCCCGGAGGGCTGCATGGGCCAAGTGTGGGAGGGGACCAGCCCCAGGTGGGCTGGTGCACCCCCCGCAAGGGCCCAAGGCGCCTAAGGGGAGGAGGGGGGCAAACCCTAAGGGCAGATGGGCCTTAGGGCCCATGCCTGGTGCGCCTCCCTCTCCCCCTCCCCTTGGCCGCCCCACCAGATGGGATCTGGGCTGGCCGCCGCCCCTAGGGTGGAACCCTAGGTGGGGGCGCAGCCCCCCCTCTCCCACTATATATAGTGGAGGCAAAGGAGCAGCCCACAGACGAAGTTTCTTCTCTTGTTGGCGCAACCCTACCTCTCTTTCTCCTCATATCTCGCGGTGCTTGGCGAAGCCCTGCTGGATCACCATGCTCCTCCACCACCACCACGCCGTTGTGCTGCTGCTGGATGGAGTCTTCCTCAACCTCTCCCTCTCTCCTTGCTGGATCAAGGCATGGGAGACGTCACCGGGCTGTACGTGTGTTGAACACGGAGATGCCGTCCGTTCGGCACTAGGATCTCCGGTGATTTGGATCACGACGAGTACGACTCCTTCAACCCCGTTCTCTTGAACGCTTCCGCTTAGAGATCTACAAGGGTATGTAGATGCACTCTCCTTCCCCTCATTGCTGGTTTCTCCATAGATAGATCTTGGTGACACGTAGGAAAATTTTGAATTTCTGCTACGTTCCCCAATAGTAAGGGGAAGTGCCCGACTTAGAAGTGGTGAACACAACCCGACTCCCTAAGTTTAGTTACTTTTTAATCTTGCGTTTTAGTTAGTAGTGAACTGACCGCCGAACTAGTTTGCATGCTTTTGTATGGATTTGGGTGCGGACATATGGGGAATGTGGCTGTGGACAGGGACAAATGAGGTGTGCCGGTCACTGATCGCCGACGCGCCCAGCCGCTTCCGCGGGCGTATAGGGGGCCAATTAGGCAACAAGGGTTGTAGATGCTCTAAGGGCATCTCCAACGTCGTCCCCTAAAACAAACACCCTATTTGTTCGTGGAGTGGTCTGGACCAGTCCGTGGACTCGTGTGCAGAAGCTGGCCATCGAACCACATCCCCTAAATGTCTACCCAGGTTCGACCAATCTCATTTTCCATGTATAGAAATATGAGCAAATTGAAGTGTGTTATTCATAATGCTCGATCACAACCAAAAAAGAGGCGGATGTTCATAGTTTTTGCATGTGCCCGGTCAGAAAAGTTTCAGTCTCACAGTGTGCAAAAAATGGCATTTTTTCCCTACCAGATGATACGTCTCCAATGTATTTTGATTGTTCCATGCTATTATATTATCAACCTTGGATGTTTTATATGCATTTATATGCTATTTTATATGATTTTTGGGACTAACCTATTAACCTAGAGCCCGGTGCCAGTTTCTGTTTTTCCCTTGTTTTAGAGTATCGCAGAAAAAGAAAATCAAACGGAGTCCAATTGACCTGAAACTTCACGGAACTTATTTTTGGACCAGAAGAAGCCCACAGAGTATCGGAGATGGACCAGGAGAGTCCCGGGCTGCCCACGAGGGTGGGGGGCGCGCCCACCCCCTGGGCGCGCCCCTGCCTTGTGGACAGCCCGGAGGTCCACCGACGTACTTCTTCCTCCCATATATACCCATATACCCTAAAAACTTCGGGGAGCACAATAGATCAGGAGTTCCGCCGCCAGAAGCCTCTGTAGCCTCTGAAAACCAATCTAGACACATTCCGGCACCCTGCCGGAGGGGGAATCCCTCTCCGGTGGCCATCTTCATCATCCCAGCGCTCTTCGTGATGAGGGAGTAGTTCTCCCTCGGGGCTGAGGGTATGTACCAATGGCTATATGTTTGATCCCTCTCTCTCTCTCATGCTCTTGAGGTGATATGATCTTGATGTATCGCGAGCTTTGCTATTATAGTTGGATCTTATGATGTTTCTCCCCCCTCTACTCTCTTGTAATGGATTGAGTTTTCCCTTTGAAGTTATCTTATCGAATTGAGTCTTTAAGGATTTGATAACACTTGATGTATGTCTTGCGTGGGATACCCGTGGTGACAATGGGGTATTCTATTGATCCACTTGATGTATATTTTGGTGATCAACTTGCGGGTTCCGCCCATGAACCTATGCATAGGGGTTGGCACATGTTTTCGTCTTGACTCTCCGGTAGAAACTTTGGGGCACTCTTTGAGGTTCTATGTGTTGGTTGAATAGATGAATCTAAGATTGTGCAATGCATATCGTATAATCATACCCACAGATACTTGAGGTGACATTGGAGTATCTAGGTGACATTAGGGTTTTGGTTGAATTGTGTCTTAAGGTGTTATTCTAGTACGAACTCTAGGGCTGTTTGTGACACTTATAGGAATAGCCCAACGGATTGATTGGAAAGAATAACTTTGAGGTGGTTTCGTACCCTACCATAATCTCTTCGTTTGTTCTCCGCTACTAGTGACTTTGGAGTGACTCTTTGTTGCATGTTGAGGGATAGTTATACGATCCAATTATGTTATTATTGTTGAGAGAACTTGCACTAGTGAAAGTATAAACCCTAGGCCTTGTTTCAACGCATTGCAATACCGTTTGTGCTCACTTTTATCATTAGTTACCTTGCTGTTTTTATATTTTCAGATTACAAAAACCTATATCTATCATCTATATTGCACTTGTATCACCATCTCTTCGCCGAACTAGTGCACCTATACAATTTACCATTGTATTGGGTGTGTTGGGGACACAAGAGACTGTTTGTTATTTGGTTGCAGGGTTGTTTGAGAGAGACCATCTTCATCCTACGCCTCCTATGGATTGATAAACCTTAGGTCATCCACTTGAGGGAAAGTTTCTACTGTCCTACAAACCTCTGCACTTGGAGGCCCAACAACGTCTACAAGAAGAAGGTTGTGTAGTAGACATCAAGCTCTTTTCTGGTGCCGTTGCCGGGGAGGTTAGCGCTTGAAGGTATATCTTTAGATCTTGCAATCGAATCTTTTTGTTTCTTGTTTTAGCACTAGTTTAGTTTATAAAAGAAAACTACAAAAAATATGGAATTGAGTGTACCTCATATGCTTCATCTTTTTAATGTCTTTCGTGAAAATAAGGATTCCGATAATTGTGCTCAATTGCTATAAGAAGAATGCATTAAAATGTTTGGCACTAAATATTTGAATGATGAGCATGATTGCAATGCTGTTAGTATGAATTCCTTAAATATCCATGATGCTAATGATATGCAAAGCCACAAGTCTGGGGAAGCTATGTTTGATGAAGATGATATTTTTTGTCCCCCAAGTTTTGATGAGCAAATTTATTATGATGAAATCATGCCTCCTATTTATGATGATTATATTGATGAAAGTGGATTTGGAGAGGTCATGACTTTATTTTGTGATGAATCCACTATTCCGGAAGAGGTTCCAAATGATTATGAGAACAAAGTTGCTATCTATGATAATTATTGTGATGACTTGTATGCTATTAAGAATAGTGATAACCATGAAACTTGTCATCATGATTTTAGTTTTCAATTGGATTATGCCTCACATGATAATTATTTTGTTGAGTTTGCTCCCACTATTATTCATGAGAAGAATTTTGCTTGTGTGGAGAGTAATAAAATTTCTATGCTTGTAGATCATGAAAAGAATGCTTTTGGTGCTGGTTATATTGTTGAATTCATTCATGATGCTACTGAAAATTATTATGAGGGAGGAACATATGCTTGTAGGAATTGCAATAATACTAAGTTTCCTCTCTATGTGCTTAAAGTTTTAAAGTTATGCTTATTTTGCCTTCCTATGCAAGTTGATTCTTATTCTCATAAGTTGTTTGCTCACGAAATCCCTATGCATAGGAAGTGGGTTAGGCTTAAATGTGCTAGTCATATTCTTCAAGATGCTCTCTTTATGTTTCAATTCTTATCCTTTATGTGAGCATCATTGAAATCATCATGCCTAGCTAGGGGCGTTAAACGATAGCGCTTGTTGGGAGGCAACCCAATTTTCTTTTTGTTCATGTTTAGTAAGAAATTAATCATCTATCCTCTGTTATGATTGTGTTTTTTATGTTTTAATTAGTGTTTGTGCCAAGTAGAACCGTTGGGAAGACTTGGGAAAAGTCTTGTTGATCTTGCTGTAAAAAATAGAAACTTTAGCGCTCACGAGAATTGATGCCATTTTTATTTGGATAGTGCTATTTAGTTAATTATTTTTGAAGATGATTAATAGATAAATTCCTCACGTCCAGTAATTTATTTTAGAATTTTTGGGGTTCCAGAAGTTTGCGTTAGTTACAGATTACTACAGACTGTTCTGTTTTTGACAGATTCTGTTTTCTATGTGTTGTTTGCTTATTTTGATGAATCTATGGCTAGTAAAATAGTTTATAAACCATAGAGAAGTTGGAATGCAGTAGGTTTAACACCAATATAAATCAAGAATGAGTTCATTACAGTACCTTGAAGTGGTGTTTTGTTTTCTTTCGCTAACGGAGCTCATGAGATTTTCTATTTTGAGTTTTGTGTTGTGAAGTTTTCAAGTTTTGGGTTAAGTTTTGATGGATTATGAAACAAGGAGTGGCAAGAGCCTAAGATTGGGGATGCCCATGGCACCCCAAGGTAAAATTCAAGGACAAACAAGAGCCTAAGTTTGGGGATGCCTCGGAAGGCATCCCCTCTTTCGTCTTCGTTCATCGGTAACTTTACTTGGAGCTATATTTTTATTCACCACATGATATGTGTTTTGCTTGGAGCGTCATTTTATTTTATTTAGTTTTGCTTTCTTTTTGAATAAAATACCAAGATCTGAAATTCTTTAATGTTAGAGAATCTTCACATAGTTGCATAATTATTCGACTACTCATTGGTCTTCACTTATATCTTTCGGAGTAGTTTGTCATTTGCTCTAGTGCTTCACTTATATCTTTTTAGATCACGGTGGTGATTTTATTTTGAAGAAATAGATAAACTCTTGTGCTTCACTTATATTATTTTGAGAGTCTTTAGAACAACATGGTAGTTTGCTTTGGTTATGAATTTAGTTCTAATATGATGGGCATCCAAGAAGGATATAATAAATTTTTTCATATAGAGTGCATTGAATACTATGAGAAGTTTGATACTTGATAATTGTTTTGAGATATGGAGATGGTGATATTAGAGTCGTGCTAGTTGAGTAGTTGTGAATTTGAGAAATGCTTGTGTTGAAGTTTGTGATTCCCGTAGCATGCACGTATGGTGAACCGTTATGTTAAGAAGTCGGAGCATGATGTATTTATTGATTGTCTTCCTTATGAGTGGCGGTCGGGGACGAGCGATGGTCTTTTCCTACCAATCTATCCCCCTAGGAGCATGCGCGTAGTACTTTGTTTCGATAACTAATAGATTTTTGCAATAAGTATGTGAGTTCTTTATAACTAATGTTGAGTCCATGGATTATACGCACTCTCACCCTTCCACCATTGCTAGCCTCTCTAGTACCGCGCAACTTTCGCCGGTACCATAAACCCACCATATACCTTCCTCAAAACAACCACCATACCTACCTATTATGGCATTTTCATAGCCATTTCGAGATATATTGCCATGCAACTTTCCACCGTCCTGTTATTATGACACGCTCCATCATTGTCATATTACTTTGCATGATCATGTAGTTGACATCATATTTGTGGCAAAGCCACCGTTCATAATTCTTTCGTACATGTCACTCATGAGTCATTGCACATCCCGGTACACCGTCGGAGGCATTCATATAGAGTCATATCTTGTTCTAAGTATCGAGTTGTAATCATTGAGTTGTAAATAAATAGAAGTGTGATGATCATCAATAATAGCGTATTGTCCCAAAAAAGGCAAGAAAAGGAAGGCCCAAAAAAGAAAAAAAGGGAAATAAAATAAAAGGAGCAATTCTACTATCCTTTTACCACACTTGTGCTTCAAAGTAGCACCATGATCTTCATGATAGAGAGTCTCCTATGTTGTCATTTTCATATACTAGTGGGAATCTTTTATTATAGAACTTGGCTTGTATATTTCAACAATGGGCGTCCTCAAATGCCCTAGGTCTTCATGAGCAAGCAAGTTAGATGCACACCCACTTAGTTTCTTTTGTTGAGCTTTCATACATTTATAGCTCTAGTGCATCCGTTGCATGACAATCCCTACTCACTCACATTGATATCTATTAATGGACATCTCCATAGCCCGTTAATACGCCTAGTTGATGTGAGACCATCTTCTTCTTTTTATCTTCTCCACAACCACCATTCTATTCCACCTATAGTGCTATATTCATGGCTCACGCTCATATATTGCGTGAAGATTGAAAAAGTTTGAGAACATCAAAAGTATGAAACAATTGCTTGGCTTGTCATCGGGGTTGTGCATGATTTAAATATTTTGTATGGTGAAGATGAAGCATAGCCAGACTATATGATTTTGTAGGGATAGCTTTCTTTAGCCATGTTATTTTGAGAAGACATAATTGCTTTGTTAGTATGCTGAAAGTATTATTATTTCTATGTCAATATTAAACTTTTGTCTTGAATCTTATGAATCTGATTATTCTTGCCACAATAAAGAAAAATTACTTAGAGAAATATGTTAGGTAGCATTCTACATCAAAAATTCTGTTTTTATCATTTACCTACTCGAGGACGAGCAAGAATTAAGCTTGGGGATGCTGATACATCTCCATTTCATGTTATTATATTATCAACCTTGGATATTTTATATGCATTTATATGCTATTTTATATGATTTTTGGGACTAACCTATTAACCTAGAGCCCAATGCCAGTTTCTGTTTTTTTTCTTGTTTTAGAGTATCACAGAAAAGGAAAAATCAAACGGAGTCCAATTGACCTGAAACTTCACGGAACTTATTTTTAGGTCAGAAGAAGCCCACGGAGTATCGGAGATGGACCAGGAGAGTCCCGGCCTGCCCACGAGGGTGGGGGGCGCGCCTCCCTGCCTCGTGGACAGCGCGAAGGTCCACCGACGTACTTCTTCCTCCCATATTCTAACCTATAAGGATGCTAGCCAACTTGGCTCCAGGATGCTCCCTCGATTTGGTCCACTTCTGACCATTGGATCGGCCATCAGGCTCATTTGGGCCGTCTGATCTTCACTTCGTGGTCAAATTCAATTTTTACCTCGCGGTCATCTTTACTGGCCAATAACGGATGGGCTCGTCTCGTGAGTTCATTGGCTGGGTGTGGCTTTTCCATGTTCGCGAGGGATTCGCCAATCCGCTCCGCCCGCGCCCCACGCTCGGCTCGACCTGCAGAACAACCAGAAGGGTCAAACCCTAGCCGCCAAACCTTCTCGTCCCGAGCCCCGCGTCCCCTTCGCCTCGTCTCCTCCCCGCTCCATCCTCTCCCACGCCGCCGCCCCCTCTCCCCGCTTGCCTCAGCCGCCTCCTCTCCTCCCCGTGCCGCCGCCCCCCTCCTTTCTCCCTGTGCCGCCGGCCACCTCCATTCTCCCCGTGCTGGAGCAGAGATGCCTCAGTAGGGGCAGAACACCGGGGCTTTATCTCCCCTTGTCTAGCACCGGCCAGTGAACAAGACGGAGGGTAGCCAAGGGCGCCTCAAACAGCGGCTGCTCTTCTCCGGCTTGGACCAGAACCCTGGCGTCTGGGTAAGTGCAGAGGAGCGAGCAAAGCAGATGGTGCAGCCGGCCTCCTCCTCTCTCTCCCTCCCCTTGCTCTCACTCGCTTCAGCACCCTCCTCGCTGTTGGCTGCATACCCAGGTTAATCTCTCTCTTTCTCTGCCCCTTTGTCTCTTATTTATTTGATTTGATCTGAGAATAGAATCACTAGCGATATGTATTTTAGATTTAGGTCTTTGAGTATGGGATGTCTGAGGCAAACTTTTTATCCATGCATTTTTTTCCTATTGCAATATTTAGTCGATTTTGGAATAGAAGATCTGGAAATATTCCTTGCAGATTTAGGCCTGCAATTCACGTATTTGTTACTCTTCAACATTGAGATCAAGAAGTATTTATATCAACTTTTTTTAAACTACACACGATTTTCAAGTTGTTCTTTCATTTCTTCAAGGAGCTCCTTCAGTTAGTATGCTTGAATATCTGAGGTAGTTCTGCATTCTGACATGTTCTCCTTCATCTCTCTTTATGTTCTACAGATAATTGATGAAAAATCTTTGATAAAGAAATATCGGCGTCGTCTCATCGTCTTCATCGATACGAGCATCTCTATCGGACCACGCGTCCATGCCTCCCCATCTACCGTGCTGGAGTAGCCGCCTCCTGGTTGAGGTATCGCACTGCCACCGCTGCCGCTGCCTGGGTCCCTCCTCTTGCTCCTGCCGAGGTCACATGTTCGTCGAGGCATCAAGACACCTCGGTTTTCGTTTCTTTTTTCCTATTTCTGTTCTTCCACTTGTTTCTTCTTCCTGGACCTCCCTGTCCGCTGAAATTGCAGGCTGAGGTGAGCACCATGAGGAAGAGGATGTCAGTGGCTGATATAGAGAGCTCCTCGACCGGGGAAGTTGCAGTTCTGGAGGAACTCGAAGATGTCATTTTTCAGGTATGTTCACCGGAGGAGGGGTTACTATTTTGGCATGTCCAGTTAGTTCATTTAACCTTTGCATCTAACTCTGTCTGGCTTGTCGAGATTGCATACATGGTATTGATGTGTTGGTAAAGTCCTTTTAGATGAAAATAAAGTGTCTTTTTCTTTCTATATAGTTGACATGTGAATATTTATATTAACGAATGTAAGAGTTTTCTGAATTTTATCTTCTCATTTGCAGTTTTGATGGGAATCACTACAAATAGTTATGGTCATGAATGTAAGAGTTTTCTGAATTTTACCTCTCATTTACAATTTTGATGGGAATTGCTACAACAACAATTAGAAGAAACTGCATTGCAGGTTCAGAACCAATTTCTAGGGGTATGTACAAGCTGTTTTTATTCCATCTTGGTTTTAAATTGGTTAATTAGCATAGCATTTTGATTGTTGAGCTTTATTTCATCTACATTTGGTTCTGAACATGTGTGCTTTTAAGAAACTTCGTATTCTTCCCTATTTTGAAGAGCCCACAAAGAGACTAAAAAAATGGTGATAGTCATGTCCAGAATGTCGAAAGCTTCATTTTGGTCCATTAGATGGTTTATAGCTTTGTCACTGGAGGTTAGGTTGTCACATAGGGGTTGCTGCTTGTGAAAATTATATACAGCCATGAGTCCCTGACAAAATAATCGCAGCTTCTGAAAATTATATACAGCCATGAATGCTCCATAGTTCTACATGCAACACAGCTAATTACTGAATCTGCAATGCAAGCTTATTTCTGGTAGAAGCTTAGTGGATGAATTAGCATTGTGCAAAGTCTGTCTAAGCTCCCGTCTCTTTTCTTTCTATAAACTGGAAGGCCAGGATAGATTTCTTAATACCATTTTGGGATTGTTTGAGCACTGAACAATGTTAACATGTTTACCATTTCACATTTCTTAATACCATTTTGGGATTGTTTGAGCACTATACCAATGTTTTGCTTTCTGCTAAAGTCAAAGATATTGTATCCAGTGTTTTTCAATTGCCAACACATGCCAAATTCTGCATATTCGTTCCATGGAGAGTGTGGAAGTAATGTAATAATGTGGCACTGAGATTGGCGCGTGACGCCTACTTCCAGTGTACAGAGTTTATCAAAATGCACATGAGTTGTCCTGTCAAATGTTCAGAAAACTGTGATGTGTTAAAACTGCTGCCAGATTAGTTCACATGTGTCTTTCTCTTTACATAATTTCTTGCTTCTTACCGAACTTTACGCTGCATTTCTCTGAACTTTCTTGCTTGCTTGACTGCGTCGCCACAACTTTGGCTTGCGTTCTTCCCTCTCCCATATGGTCGCCATCTAGGTTCTCTTCCAGCGGTTGCTCAGATCATCCGACAAGGCTCTCTGCCAGATGCCTAATTCTTATTTTCTGTTGTTTTGTGTGCAGGATTATGGCAAGGAGCAGTGGTCGTTCGGGTTCTGGGGGAACGACATGCACAGGTTAACCCCGCAATTCAGAAATTCAGTCTTCGTATTGACATCCGAGACGAAGAGAAGTGCTGCAGAGACGCGTTTTATTTCAAAGTTACGATACTTATAAAGTAAGCCATGCTTTGTCAACCGAATATGTGTATGTATGTATATGCAATAAAGGCGAAGAACAGAGTCTTTACTTCTCTTCCAACGGATCTCCTAGCGAAATGAAGATATGGATAGGTGCTACTGAAGTAGCCAACATATACTTAGTATGGAGGAGAGCGCGTGGGTGTACATAATAGGGAAGCAAGTGAGATCCCAAGAAAATACGCATACAAGTATATCGCAAGTTTAATGCTATATTATTCTTAAATGAAAATTACACTAGGTTGACTTTTAATATACATGGAGCATCCTTTTTTCAACAGTCTAATTACTCCATGTAATTACTGCATCCATTTTGGTATGTGATACTGCAAGTGTAAATTCAGGAAAAAAACTATGTTGTTTAGTGTGAGCTGCAAATTTAGTTTTTGTTGGTGGATTTCCTCAACCATATTTTCGCTGCATAGAGTGGACTTGGTAGGAGTCTATTATTCAGCTCTGTTCTATGTTTGGAGAGCACTCTCTCTTTTTCCCTTTTGTAGGAAAATATTTTATAGAGAACTCTGCACTAACCCATGATTAGTAACTGTGATATATGATGATTATCCAATGACAAAACTGTTAGAGAAACCTTCATTTTGAAAAGGAATCATGACCTAAGGTCTTTTTATACATTTGTCTGGCTAATTTCACACACACACACACACACACACACACATATAATTTTTACATTCCATCTTCTATTTCAAGTAAATCCTTGCCCAACATGCTATTTACCACATATACGTACTTTAGCCTGCACAATTGACGGACCTGCTACAGTTCAGTAGGAAATTTCAGGGATGGACCAAGGAAAAAAGATGCTGATGGAGTGCCCTGTATTGCTACCTGATTTTTGGTGAACTTTCAAATTAGTTCTGCGCTGTCCTTCAACAACTGCTTTGTATAATCCAGAAGAATTGGTATCTGCACAGGCAATTGGTAGCGCGGTGCGCTTGCTTAGGCCATCTAACATATGGGCAGAGATAGAGTTTAGGCACCCGGATAAGGGGATATAGAGATTGTAGGCCAATATCTCATTAGCTGTACAATATGAAATAACTTAAGTGGCAATATCAAATGTTCTTCTCTTTTCATAGACAAAAGGGATAATGTGTTTTACTATATATATAAATTGACATGCCATAGATATTTATGGTACGATGCCTTTCCCACACATTCAATGGACAGTCCACTTCCATATTTATGTCTTCTTACACCCAGAATATGTCTCTCTTTTAAGTATTGACTGAAACATTAGCAATAAAATTATTAGAAGAGTTTATTCTTGCCTACATCGAAGCACTATAATGTCTACCATTCAGTTACAGTTTAAAGTTCATATATCGTAATAGTATTATAGGCTGTTTTTATATTTTTATCAATTGATGCTTTCTTATTAGATTTTTTTCAAGCCGGCTTCCTTCTCAACATCCTATACTAATATAGGTTATTGGATAAAGTTCTGTACTGATAGTACAAAACTTTGTGGTCGCCCAGGCTATTCAGCCTTTAATCATATTTAACATCGTCAGGTAAGTAACGATGTCATGATCAGAAGTCATTGGCTATGTGCTATATATATGCGCATAATTTCATAAACTACATTGTGCATGCGATTGTTTTCAGGAACAATAGATTTTCTTAATTTTTTAACTCAATGTGAAAATGAACATTGATGTTTTTTGTCCCTCGAAGGAGACGAGGTTTAATATTTGCTTACATGACCAGGAACATTAGGAGATGTTCAAATGAGTTGTGAAAGAAGAAGAGTTATTTGCAAAGATGGTAGCTTTCTTTTCTGTACAAAGATGATGGCTATACCCACAATATTGCTCTTGTTACCTTCTTTTGATGTAGACCTTAGCTCATTTTCTTAGCAACAAAAATTCTGAATTTATTGCGCGCACATGCTTATTTGGCCAATCAGGATAATAATAATTTTGCGGTTTTGTACAAGTTTTACCAGTTTATTGTTTTCAAAATTAGAATCTTGCTGATTAACCTATCTGCATTTTGTAGTAAAGTAGCTACCTACACGAGGTAGGTCCATTAACTCTTTTGTAGAACCAGATTGTTGATATTTCCTCAGAAGTAAAAATGTTACCTTTTCCTTTACTCGCTTACTTGAAACCAGACTATTAGGTACCCACCTTCCAAGATATATAAACAACCAAAAGTATCACGTCAGGCTATTCTTTGGTTGTTGATCAAACAACCAACACTCTGGTGTATAGGGTCTCTGGATAAACAAGCTCGAGGAGGCCGTTGTTTGGTGCAGCCCACGACAACAACTACACCATTGACCACTGAAGCAAGGTCCTTATATGGTCACTGAAGAAATCATCTTTCCTCCAACCGAATGGCACTTTTCTTGAATCTTAGTTGGTGTCTGTTGTAATTTACCATCATCCCTAAGACAAACTTGATTCTGTGTTGCCGTTCTTTATCTCTATTGTTTAATCCAAATTACTACTGTGACATGATAACATATATGATGCAATGGACAATATTCCTAAGAACTGCACGGACACAGTGCTTTATCATATCTTGAGCACATTTGATTTATTGTGTTGCCCATGTGTACAACTACTTGGATCATCTAATTGCAGACTCAACTATTGTAAGCTACTAATGATCTAATATGTTACATTCTTACATTATTAAGCAAATATTTGCATTTAGCTCTTGGTTTGAATTGGACTTTGCGCCATTTGGTGCAACGGGATACAGAATATTTGCTAAATTGGAACTCATCTTCTCTCAAATAACCAAGGGTTTGACCTGGTATCTTGCGCCATTTGGCGCAAAACAACATTTGTTTTCTGGATTCAGTTTTGGTTCTTTTTGTAAAAATAGTCGGATAGTGATCTTAATGAAACATTGCATTTTTTCATTCGCTGGTACAATTGGCAAATAAATTTGTATCACTATCAATTTTATCAGGTAAAAATACCAGCATGTTGTTTGTGGTAGGGCGATGTGTGTAGGGCGATGCACTGCTGCCCATGGAGCACTGCAAGGCTTCAGGATATGTACCGCAACTTAGAGAAACGACTCGACACAGTACCACTTGTTCCTATCACCATGCAAGTTGTCGATGCTTTACTGTTGAACTATTGATCACTCCCTTTTTTCTTTAATCTATGTGATGGTGTCCCTTACCATAAATACTTGTTATGTCAATTCAGTAGAAATGATGTTTTAGGCATGTTTGATAGTTATAAAAATCATAGACGATAGCTATTGCTATTATTGAGACGTTTCAAACTATTGTTCATCTGCTATTTATTGTTTGATGCTCCTTTGTTATTTCCATACAGAAGGGCTAAAGCTCCAATCATACATGTTTGCTTAAACCTAAAGCTCCTAACTAATGAAAATATTTTTAAAGCACTCATGGTTTTGAAGGTACTTATATTTTTAAACAAGAGCCTATGTATTTTTTTGCTCAAACACAAGTCACTAAAAACCGCAAATGTTTTCAATGTGAACATGATTTCAAATGGGTCTCTGCGAAAATGGTAGCACGTATTTTGTGCTATGACATTAAAATATGTATACACATATCATTGTAGATAACAATCCACCATGTTTCCTATTAAAGGGGATTAAACCATGGATATTTTTCATCGCGAACATGGATTTAGTGTGCCTCTGCGCCATTTGGTGCAACGGGTCCATTAGTATACCCACATACCCTAAAAACTTTGGGGAGCACAATAGATCAGGAGTTCCGTTGCCAGAAGCCTCCGTAGCCTCTGAAAACCAATCTAGACCCGTTCTGACACCCTGTCGGAGGGGGAATCCCTCTCCGGTGACCATCTTCATCATCCCGGCGCTCTCCATGACAAGGAGGGAGTAGTTCTCCCTCGGGGCTGAGGGTATGTACCAGTAGCTATGTGTTTGATCCCTCTCTCTCTCTCTCGTGTTCTTGAGGTGATACGATCTTGATGTATCGCGAGCTTTGCTATTATAGTTGGATCTTATGATGTTTCTCCCCCTCTACTCTCTTGTAATGGATTGAGTTTTCCCTTTGAAGTTATCTTATCGGATTGAGTCTTTAAGGATTTGAGAACACTTGATGTATGTCTTGCGTGGGATACCCGTGATGACAATGGGGTATTCTATTGATCCACTTGATGTATGTTTTGGTGATCAACTTGCGGGTTCCTCCCATGAACCTATGCATAGGGGTTGGCACACGTTTTCGTCTTGACTCTTCGGTAGAAACTTTGAGGCACTCTTTGAGGTTCTATGTGTTGGTTGAATAGATGAATCTGAGATTGTGTGATGCATATCGTATAATCATACCCACGGATACTTGAGGTGACATTGGAGTATCTAGGTGACATTAGGGTTTTGGTTGAATTGTGTCTTAAGGTGTTATTCTAGTACGAACTATAGGGCTGTTTGTGACACTTATAGGAATAGCCCAACGGATTGATTGGAAAGAATAACTTTGAGGTGGTTTCGTACCCTACCATAATCTCTTCGTTTGTTCTTCGCTATTAGTGACTTTGGAGTGACTCTTTGTTGCATGTTGAGGGATAGTTATATGATCCAATTATGTTATCATTGTTGAGAGAACTTGCACTAGTGAAAGTATGAACCCTAGGCCTTGTTTCAACGCATTGCAATACCGTTTGTGCTTACTTTTATCATTAGTTACCTTGCTGTTTTTATATTTTCAGATTACAAAAACCTATATCTATCATCCATATTGCACTTGTATCACCATCTCTTCGCCGAACTAGTGCACCTATACAATTTACCATTGTATTGGGTGTGTTGGGGACACAAGAGACTGTTTGTTATTTGGTTGCAGGGTTGTTTGAGAGAGACCATCTTCATCCTATGCCTCCTACGGATTGATAAACCTTAGGTCATCCACTTGAGGGAAATATGCTACTGTCCTACAAACCTCTGCACTTGGAGGCCTAACAACGTCTACAAGAAGAAGGTTGTGTAGTAGACATCACCAGACAGGTTGTCTGAGCCTTCTAGCTCAATCTGTCGTCAGCTCCTCCTCACCACCCGCCTCCTTCTCGTCTGCCTCCATCTCGACGCCAAGCGCTTCAACATATTGACATGGATGACACACATGATCATTGTTGCATCGTCATCCAACTCGTTCATCCTCATGGTCAATTTTTTGATATCCTTCGAAGAAGCCGCGAGCTCAACCGTCCTCTCTTCGAGGTTGATCTTCTTCTAGTCGCCATCATCGAGATGTTAAACCTCTCCGCCTTATTTCCCCCTTCACGTCGGAGCGCTTGACACATGCTTCCTCCTTCTTTGCCAAGACGCTCTTGAACCTCTCTGTCATCTTGGTTGCCGCCCCTTCTCGCTTCTCCTTATCCTCGTCCCACTTCTTTCCCCTGAACGACCTTCCAACCTTCTCGGGCAACTCTTTTGTTGGTGGGTTGGATCACCCGCTTCTTCATCGCCGATGCTGACGGTCTTGATGGAGTTGGCAGTGTTTAGTTGCCACTTGGGTTGCCCATTAAACTTCAACCAACAATTCATGATGACGAAGTTCTTCGTCTCCACCTTCAAGAACAAGTTGCACACACGGGAGGCTAGAAAAAAAGACATTGTCAACAAGTTGCATATTCCGTCAAATGACCAACACATAGAGCATATCCAGCCAACAAGTTGCATATCTGACCAAATGACAAAGACATATAATAAGTGTGCTATAATCCACCTCCTATCCCAACTAGAGGGACATGGGAAAAAGGACGAAAAATTACATAGTTCTAACATCCCACTTCCTCTTCTTAAGGGCAGCCTTGGTCACTCAAAAAGGTCACCTAGGCTATATAAGACCCCACATTGACATCTAAATAATCCCCTCCCACTTGAATAAACTCAAGGGTAGAAGTCACTCTCCCCCCTCCCTAGAACAACACTCAACAGGAGGTCGGGAACTCGATTCTGAGGGATCTAGTAAGGCTCAGACTAGTCGGGAGTCATGGTACTTAGGAAGCGGCAACACCCCACGTGTGGCGTGCACCGAGCACCTCTTGATGACTCTCCTCATAGGATGTAGGTCGTGCTTCGACGAGGCGACTTAACCCATTAAAAACATTGTTGTGTCACTTTATCACACACACCCTCATCTACTGATACTTATCAAACATATCTATAATTTTTAATTGTTTCATTGCTATTATATGATCATTTTATAGCAATTTATATTATTTTTTGGACTAACTTATTAATTTAGTGTCCAGTGTCGGTTCTTGTTTTCTGCTTGTTTTTGGCTTCGCAAGAAATCAATATCTACGGAGGTCAAAATCACTTGCCACTTTAATATGATTTTTTTGGGGCAACACAAAACACCAAAAGCTTCGGGAGAGATCGAGAGGCCAAGCCATGAGCCCACACAGCCACCCCGCGTGGCCAGGAGTGGTTGTGCCACCTGCCCGTGTGTGAAGGAAATATGCCCTAGAGGCAATAATAAAGTTATTATTTATTTCCTTATATCATGATAAATGTTTATTATTCATGCTATAATTGTATTAACCGGAAACATAATACATGTGTGAATACATAGACAAACAGTATGTCACTAGTATGCCTCTACTTGACTAGCTCGTTGAATCAAAGATGGTTAAGTTTCCTAGCCATAGACATGAGTTGTCATTTGATTAACGGGATCACATCATTAAAGCATTATGTGATTGACTTGACCCATTCCGTTAGCATAGCACTTGATCGTTTAGTTTGTTGCTATTGCTTTCTTCATGACTTATACATGTTCCTATGACTATGAGATTATGCAACTCCCGTTTACCGGAGGAACACTTTGTGTGCTACTAAACGTTACAACGTAACTGGGTGATTATAAAGGTGCTCTACAGGTGTCTCCAAAGGTACTTGTTGGGTTGGCGTATTTCGAGATTAGGATTTGTCACTCCGATTGTCGGAGAGGTATCTCTGGGCCCTCTCGGTAATGCACATCACTTAAAGCCTTGCAAGCATTGCAAGTAATGAGTTAGTAGCGGAATGATGTATTACGGAACGAGTAAAGAGACTTGCCGGTAACAGGATTGAACTAGGTATTGAGATACCGACGATCGAATCTCGGGCAAGTAACATACCGATGACAAAGGGAACAACATATGTTGTTATGCGGTCTGACCGATAAAGATCTTCGT
This sequence comes from Triticum urartu, assembly GCF_003073215.2. NCBI lineage: Eukaryota > Viridiplantae > Streptophyta > Magnoliopsida > Poales > Poaceae > Triticum > Triticum urartu. The sequence goes on from NC_053023.1 coordinate 137,253,286, forward strand.
AGAATATGTGGGAGCCAATATGAGCATCCAGGTTCCGCTATTGGTTATTGGCCGGAGACATGTCTCGGTCATGTCTACATAGTTCTCGAACTCGTAGGGTCCGCACGCTTAAAGTTTCGGTGACGATTGTATTATGAGTTTATGTGATTTGATGTACCGAAGGTAGTTCGGAGTCCCGGATGAGATCGGGGACATGACGAGGAGTCTCGAAATGGTCGAGACGTAAAGATCGATATATTGGACGACTATATTTGGACATCGGAAAGGTTCCAAGTGATTCGGGTATTTTCAGGGGTACCGGGGAGTTACGGGAATACGAGGAAGAAGTAATGGGCCTCATGGGCCAAGTGGTGGAAGAGAGGAGGCAGTGCGCGTGGCCCCCCTAGCCCAAACCGAATTGGACTAGGGGGCCGGCCCCCCTTTCCTCCTTCTCCTTCCTTCTCCTTCTCCTCCTCCCTTTCCTCCTCCTAGTAGGAGTAGGAAAGGGGAGTCCTACTCCTACTAGGAGGAGGACTCCTCCTCCTGGCGCGCCCATAGAGGGCCGACCGGCCTTCCCCCTTGCTCCTTTATATACAGGGGCAGGGGGGCACCTCTAGACACACAAGTTGATCTGTTGATCTCTCTCAGCCGTGTGCGGTGCCCCCCTCCACCATATTCCACCTCAGTCATATCGTAGCGGTGCTTAGGCGAAGCCCTGCGTCGGTAGCAACATCATCACCGTCATCATGCCGCCGTGCTGACGGAACTCTCCCATGAAGCTCTGCTGGATCGGAGTTCACGGGACGTCATCGAACTGAACGTGTGTGAACTCGGAGGTGCCGTGCGTTCGGTACTTGGATCGGTCGGATTGTGAAGACGTACGACTACATCAACCGCATTGTGCTAACGCTTCCACTTTCGGTCTACGAGGGTACGTGGACAACACTCTCCCCTCTCATTGCTATGCATCACCATGATCTTGCGTGTGCGTAGGAAATTTTTGAAATTACTACGTTCCCCAATAGTGGTATCAGAGCCAGGTTTTATGCGTAGATGTCATATGCACGAGTAGAACACAAGTGAGTTGTGGGCGATATAAGTCATACTGCTTACCAACATGTCACACTTTGGTTTGGCGGTATTGTTGGATGAAGCGGCCCGGACCGACATTACGCGTACGCTTACGCGAGACTGGTTTTACCGCCGTGCTATGCACACAGGTGACTAGCGGGTGTCAGTTTCTCCAACTTTAGTTGAACCGAGTGTGGCTACGCCCGGTCCTTGAGATGGTTAAAACAGCACTAACTTGACAAACTATCGTTGTGGTTTTGATGCGTAGGTAAGAACGGTTCTTGCTCAGCCCGTAGCAGCCACGTAAAACTTGCAACAACAAAGTAGAGGACGTCTAACTTGTTTTTGCAGGGCATGTTGTGATGTGATTGTTGGGTAACGTAGTAATTTCAAAAAATTTCCTACGCACACGCAAGATCATGGTGATGCATAGCAACGAGAGGGGAGAGTGTGATCTACGTACCCTTGTAGACCGACAGCGGAAGCGTTATGACAACGCGGTTGATGTAGTCGTACGTCTTCACGGCCCGACCGATCAAGCACCGAAACTACGGCACCTCCGAGTTCTAGCACACGTTCAGCTCGATGACGATCCCCGGACTCCGATCCAGCAAAGTGTCGGGGAAGAGTTCCGTCAGCACGACGGCGTGGTGACGATCTTGATGTTCTACTGTCGCAGGGCTTCGCCTAAGCACCACTACAATATTATCAAGGACTATGGTGGAAGGGGGCACCGCACACGGCTAAGAGAACGATCTTAGAGATCAACTTGTGTCTAGGGGTGCCCCCTGCCCCCGTATATAAAGGAGCCAAGGGGGGGTGCGGCCGGCCCTAGGAGGAGGCGCGCAGGAGGAGTCCTACTCCTACCGGGAGTAGGACTCCCCTCCCTTTCCCTAGTTGGATTAGGACTTGGGGGGGGGGAAGGAGGAGAGGGAAGAAAGGAAAGGGGGGGGGGGCGCCGCCCCCCTCCTTGTCCAATTCGGACTTGGGGGGGGGAGGGGCGTGCGGCAATCGCTTGGGGGGGGAGGGGCGTGCGGCAAATGGAGGAGAATAGCTCAAGCAGTGAGCATGTGCTCAGATTTTCTGGGTACTACAATCGCTTGAATCAAGTGGGAGTTAATCTTCCAGATAAAATAGTGATTGACAGAATTCTCTAGTCACCATCACCAAGTTAGTAGAACTTCGTGATGAACTATAATATGCAAGGGATAACAGAAACGATTCCCAAGCTCTTCGTGATGCTGAAATCGACGAAGGTAGAAATCAAGAAAAGCATCAAGTGTTGATGGTAAACAAGACCACTAGTTTCAAGAAAAGGGCAAAGGGAAAGAAAGGGAACTTCAAGAAGAACGGCAAGCAAGTTGCTGCTCAAGTGAAGAAGCCCAAGTCTGGTCCTAAGCCTGAGACTAAGTGCTTCTACTGTAAAGGGACTGGTCACTGGAAGCGGAACTGCCCCAAGTATTTGGCGGATAAGAAGGATGGCAAAGTGAACAAAGGTATATTTGATATACAGATTATTGATGTGTATTTTACTAGTGTTCGTAGCAACCCCTTGGTATTTGATACTAGTTCAGTTGCTAAGAGTAGTAACTTGAAACGGGAGTTGCAGAATGAACAAAGACTAGTTATGAGTGAAGTGACGATGTGTGTTGGAAGTGGTTCCAAGATTGATATAATCATCATCGCACACTCCCTATACTTTCGGGATTAGTGTTGAACCTAAATAAGTGTTATTTGGTGTTTGCGTTGAGCATGAATATGATTTGATCATGTTTATTGCAATACGGTTATTCATGTAAGTTAGAGAATAATTGTTGTTCTGTTTACATGAATAAAACCTTCTATGGTCATACACCCAACGAAAATGGTTTGTTGGATCTCGATCGTGGTGATACACATTTTTATAATATTGAAGCCAAAAGATGCAAAGTTAATAATGATAGTGCAACTTATTTGTGGCACTGCCGTTTAGGTCATATTGGTGTAAAGCGCATGAAGAAAATCCATGCTGATGGGCTTTTGGAATCACTTGATTATGAATCAGTTGATGCTTGTGAACCATGCCTCATGGGCAAGATGACTAAGACTCTGTTCTCCAGAACAATGGAGCGAGCAACAGATTTGTTGGAAATCATACATACTGATGTATGTGGTCCCATGAATATTGAAGCTCGCGGCAGGTATCATTATTTTCTGATCTTCACAGATGATTTGAGCAGATATGAGTATATCTACTTGATGAAACACAAGTTTGAAACATTTGAAAACTTCGAAGAATTTCAGAGTGAAGTGGAGAATCATCGTAACAAAAATAAAAGTTTCTACGATATGATCGCAGAAGTAAAATATTTGAGTTACGAGTTTGACCTTCAGTTAAAACAATGTGAAATAGTTTCACTACTCACGCCACCTGGAACACCATAGTGTAATGGTGTGTCCGAACGTCGTAACCGTACTTTATTAGATATGGTGCGATCTATGATGTCTCTTACCGATTTACCACTATCGTTTTGGGGTTATGCATTAGAGACAGCTACATTCACGTTAAATAGGGCACCATCTAAATCCGTTGAGACAACACCATATGAACTGTGGTTTGGCGAGAAACCTAAGCTGTCGTTTTTTAAAGTTTGGGACTGCGATGCTTATGTGAAAAAGTTTCAACATGATAAGCTCGAACCCAAATCGGAGAAGTAAATCTTCATAGGATACCCAAAAGAAAATGTTGGGTACACCTTCTATCACAGATCCGAAGGCAAGTTATTCATTGCTGAGAATGGATCCTTTCTAGAGAAGGAGTTTCTCTCGAAAGAAGTGAGTGGGAGGAAAGTAGAACTTGATGAGGTAACTTTACCTGCTGCCTTATTGGAAAGTAGTTCATCACAGAAATCTGTTCCTGTGAATACTACACCAATTAGTGAGGAAGCTAATGATGATGATCATGTAACTTCAGATCAAGTTACTACCGAACCTCGTAGGTAAACTAGAGTGAGATCTGCACCAGAGTGGTACGGTAATCCTGTTCTGGAGGTCATGTTACTTGACCATGACGAACCTACGAACTATGAGGAAGCGATGATGAGCCCAGATTCCGTGAAATGGCTTAAGGCCATGAAATCTGAGATGAGATCCATGTATAAGAACAAAGTATGGACTTTGATTGACTTGCCCAAATATCGGCGAGCCATTGAGATTAAATGGATCTTCAAGAGGAAGACGGACGCTGATAGTAGTGTTACTATCTACAAAGCTAGAATTGTCGCAAAAAGGTTTTCGACAAGTTTAAGGTGTTGACCACGATGAGAATTTCTCACTCGTATCTATGCTTAAGTCTGTCCAAATCATGTTAGCTATTGCCACATTTTATGAAATCTGGCAAATGGATAAACAAAACTGCATTCCTTAATAGGATTTATTAAAGAAGAGTTGTATATGATGCAACCAGAAGGTTTTGTCGATCCTAAAGGTACTAACAAAATATGCAAGCTCCAGCGATCCATCTATGGACTGTTGCAAGCATCTCGGAGTTGGAATATACGCTTTGATAAGTTGATCAAAGCATATAGTTTTATACAGACTTGCGGTGAAGCCTGTATTTACAAGAAGTGAGTGGGAGCACTACAACATTTCTGATAAGTATATGTATGGCATATTGTTGATCGGAGATGATGTAGAATTATTCTGCAAATCATAAAGGAATGTTTGAAAGGAGTTTTTTCAAAGAAAGATCTCGGTGAAGCTGCTTACATATTGAGCATCAAGATCTATAGAGATAGATCAAGACGCTTGATAAGTTTTTCAATGAGTACATACCTTGACAAGATTTTGAAGTGGTTCAAAATGGAACAGTCAAAGAAGGAGTTCTTGCCTGTGTTACAAGGTGTGAAGTTGAGTAAGACTCAAAACCCGACCACGGCAGAAGATAGAGAGAGAATAAAAGTCATTCCCTATGCCTCGGCCATAGGTTCTATAAAGTATGCCATGCTGTGTACCAGACCTATTGTATACCCTGCCCTGTGTTTGACAAGGGAGTACAATAGTGATCTAGGAGTAGATCACTGGACATTGGTCAAAATTATCCTTAGTGGAATAAGGATATGTTTCTCGATTATGGAGGTGACAAAAGGTTCGTCGTAAAGGGTTACGTCGAAGCAAGTTTTGACACTGATCCAGATGACTCAAAGTCTCAATTTGGATACATATTGAAAGTGGGAGCAATTAGCTAGAGTAGCTCGGTGCAGAGCATTGTTGACATAGAAATTTGCAAAATACTTACGGATCTGAATGTGGCAGACCCGTTGACTAAACTTCTCTCACAAGCAAAACATGATCACACCTCAGTACTCTTTGGGTGTTAATCACATAGCGATGTGAACTAGATTATTGACTCTAGTAAACCCTTTGGGTGTTGGTCACATGTCGATGTGAACTATGGGTGTTAATCACATGGTGATGTGAACTATTGGTATTAAATCACATGGCGATGTGAACTAGATTATTGACTCTAGTGCAAGTGGGAGACTGAAGGAAATATGCCCTAGAGGCAATAATAAAGTTATTATTTATTTCCTTATATCATGATAAATGTTTATTATTCATGCTATAATTGTATTAACCGGAAACATAATACATGTGTGAATACATAGACAAACAGTATGTCACTAGTATGCCTCTACTTGACTAGCTCGTTGAATCAAAGATGGTTAAGTTTCCTAGCCATAGACATGAGTTGTCATTTGATTAACGGGATCACATCATTAGAGAATTATGTGATTGACTTGACCCATTCCGTTAGCATAGCACTTGATCGTTTAGTTTGTTGCTATTGCTTTCTTCATGACTTATACATGTTCCTATGACTATGAGATTATGCAACTCCCGTTTACCGGAGGAACACTTTGTGTGCTACCAAATGTCACAACGTAACTGGGCGATTATAAGGTGCTCTACAGGTGTCTCCAAAGGTACTTGTTGGGTTGGCGTATTTCGAGATTAGGATTTGTCACTCCGATTGTCGGAGAGGTGTCTCTGGGCCCTCCCGGTAATGCACGTCACTTAAAGCCTTGCAAGCATTGCAAGTAATGAGTTAGTCGCGGAATGATGTATTACGGAACGAGTAAAGAGACTTGCCGATAACGAGATTGAACTAGGTATTGAGATATCGATGATCGAATCTCGGGCAAGTAAAATACCGATGACAAAGGGAACAACGTATGTTGTTATGCGGTCTGACCGATAAAGATCTTCGTAGAATATGTGGGAGCCAATATGAGCATCCAGGTTCAGCTATTGGTTATTGGCCGGAGACATGTCTCGGTCATGTCTACATAGTTCTCGAACTCGTAGGGTCCGCATGCTTAAAGTTTCGGTGATAATTGTATTATGAGTTTATGTGATTTGATGTACCGAAGGTAGTTCGGAGTCCCGGATGAGATCGGGGACATGACAAGGAGTCTTGAAATGGTCGAGACGTAAAGATCGATATATTGGACGACTATATTCGGACATCGGAAAGGTTCCGAGTGATTCGGATATTTTCGAGGGTACCGGGGAGTTACGGGAATACGAGGAAGAAGTAATGGGCCTCATGGGCCAAGTGGTGGAAGAGAGGAGGCAGGGCGCGCGCCCCCCCTAGCCCAAACCGAATTGGACTAGGGGGCCGGCCCCCTTTCCTCCTTTTCCTCCTTCTCCTTCCTTCTCCTTCTCCTCCTTCCTTTCCTCCTCCTAGTAGGAGTAGGAAAGGGGAGTTGTCGGTGTCAAAACCGGCGGATCTCGGGTAGTGGGTCCCGAACTGTGCGTCTAGGCCAGATGGTAACAGGAGGCAGGGAACACGATGTTTTACCCAGGTTCGGGCCCTCTTGATGGAGGTAAAACCCTACGTCCTGCTTGATTAATATTGATGATATGGGTAGTACAAGAGTAGATCTACCACGAGATCAAGGAGGCAAAACCCTGGAAGCTAGCCTATGGTATGATTGTTGTGTATGGAGTTGATTGCCTACGGACTACAACCCTCCGGTTTATATAGACACCGGATAGGGTTAGGGTTACACAGAGTCGGTTACAATGGTAGGAGATCTTGAATATCCGCATCGCCAAGCTTGCCTTCCACGCCAAGGAAAGTCCCATCCGGACACAGGACGAAGTCTACAATCTTGTATCTTCATAGTCCAGGAGTCCGGCTGAAGGTATAGTCCGGCTACCCGAACAACCCCTAATCCAGGACTCCCTCAGGAGTCCTACTCCTACTAGGAGGAGGACTCCTCCTCCTGGCGCACCCATAGAGGGCCGGCCGGCCTCCCCCCTTGCTCCTTTATATACAGGGGCAGGGGGCACCTCTAGACACATAAGTTGATCTGTTGATCTCTCCCAGCCGTGTGCGGTGCCCTCCATCATATTCCACCTCGGTCATATCGTAGCGGTGCTTAGGCGAAGCCCTGCGTCGGTAGCAACATCATTACAGTCATCACGCCGTCGTGCTGACGGAACTCTCCCGTGAAGCTCTGCTGGATCGGAGTTCACGGGACGTCATCGAGCTGAACATGTGCTGAACTCGGAGGTGCCGTGCGTTCGGTACTTGGATCGGTCGGATCGTGAAGACGTACGACTACATCAACCGCGTTGTGCTAACGCTTTCGCTTTCTGTCTACGAGGGTACGTGGACAACACTCTCCCCTCTCATTGCTATGCATCACCATGATCTTGCGTGTGCGTAGGAAAATTTTGAAATTACTACGTTCCCCAACAGTGTGGACCTCCCTGCACCGCCTTAACCCGAATCCATCGCCATAATTGCCTATAAATACCGAAACCCTCTGCCATATTTTCAAAAGAATATTATCACCGCCAGAAGCCACTGTTCCACGAAGATCTCATCTGAAGGCCTATTCCGGAGCCCTGCTGGAGAGGGAAGCCATTGTCGGAGCCATCTTCATCAACCTTGTTGCCTCCATGATAATATGTGAGCAATTCCATTAGGACCTATGGTCCCATAGTAGTAGCTAGATGGCTCATCAACCTTGCTGCCTCCATGATGTTGTGTGAGTAATTCCATTAGGACCTATGGTCCATAGTAGTAGCTAGATGACCGAAAAACTCCTTTGGTGCACGGCGTCTAGTGGTATGCTTATCCACAGCATTCGCTTGCATGTGGATGTTCATCGAGCATTTATGGAACAACGTATAAGAACGGTGGGTTGGTTTTTCACCAGGCTGTATTGGCCACGAATGTAGCAATCTTGGTCCTGGATTCCTCCAGCATGCGTGGCAGATGTCCCGCGAGCCAGCACCATAGGAGGTCGCATTCTAGAACAGGTTGCATATTGTACCAACTCCCGGCACAGGTCAGGACACGAAGAAGTTTGACAACGCCCTTGACTGGTTTGTTTATTCGGTTGAGCAAAATAAGTCTTCTGCACATATAAGTTGCTCATGCAGTCAAATTTTTATAGCCGTTCTATACAATCATTAGCTGATAAATCACTTTTGAACTTTAGCTAATCGAGGTTGACTAATCACTGGACGGCGTGCAGATTATACTAGCCCCACAATTGCATGCACACATTGCTAATCTGTTTTAGGCTGATCATAGTGGGGAGTAACTTAGACTAGTATCATATGCATGACACTAGTATAAGTTACTACCTTCATAGTGCAAAGTAATATAATAGTAGTGTCATAGCTTGGTTCATTTATTAGGTTGTAGACTCATTCTTTCTCGAGGAGCGCTATGTTACAATAACATATTATGTTACTCTAAGCACCTCTCTCCTTATTAACTACATGTCACATAAGCAAAAATTTCTTGAAATGCGTTATGTAACTAGCTAAGTTACTCCCACTATAACTAGCTAAGTTCCTCCTCCAAGTCCTTCATAGAAGATTGTAAACACCAAGAGTAATGTCCGGCTCTGCAAAATAAGCTTCCGCATATTGCCATAGAGAGAATAATATTAACACAAATCAAATCTGCTGACGTATTCCGCAGTGCGTCATCACACTACAGCCAAGTCCTTCACTTGAATCGTTTTCACTTTTCCACCTCAGCGTGTTTTGCGAGGCGGTTTCCTTGGCACGTCTTGTCAAAGCAGATATCATGTACCCCCCCCTTTACGGGATTCTCATCAATACGGACGTGGGTAACTCAACCGCGCCACTTATCACGGCGCTTGGGAGGCAAGCGAGTTTTACTAGGCAGGTGGGGACGCACAACCGCATCCGCCCATATAAGGGGACAAGGATCCACCTTTTTACCTACGCCTTCTTCCTCCCTTGCCTATCCATCTCCTGCGCACCCGAGCTCCAGCGCCCAAGCCCGCACTTCCCACCTCAACCATCTCCAGCAATGTCCGGAGCGGGAGGCAAGTGGATGGTCTCCTCCGTCACGGAGGGCCATGTCAAAAAGCTAAGGAAGGCCGGATACTTGTCCAAAGACATCGAGCACCGGCTTCCCGAGGAGGGGCAGCTTCTCCCCACCCCAAGGCCCCATGAGAGGGTAGTATTCCTTCCCCACTTCCTCCACGGACTGGGTTTTCCACTCCACCCATTTGTCCCGGGGCTCATGTTTTACTATGGTCTGGATTTCCACGATCTGGCCCCGAACTTCGTCCTCAACATCTCGGCGTTTATCGCCGTGTGCGAGGCTTTTCTCCGCATCCGCCCCCATTTCGGCCTCTGGCTCAAGACCTTCAACGTCAAGCCCAAGGTGGTGCGTGGCAGCCAGGCGGAGTGCGGAGGCGCCATGGCGGGCAAGATGGCCAACGTCCTATGGCTCGAGGGCTCCTTCGTGGAGACCCTGAAGGGGTGGCAATCGTGGTGGTTTTACATCACCGAGCCGCGCGATCCGAAATGGATCGCAACCCCCGAGTTCCGATCCAGACCCCCCACGCGGCTTATGTCCTGGAAAGAGACGGGCCTGTCGTGGGGCGACGAAAAAGAGGTGACCGGATTGCAAACATGCATCCAGTCCCTGGTGAACAAGCCGATCAAGCTCGTCAATGTAGTCCAGGTTATGCTCGTCCGCCGGATCCTCCCGTGTCAACAACGGGACTTTAATCTGTGGGAGTTCGACCCGGCGCAGCACCAAACCCTTAACAGGCTCTTCGACATGACGTATGAAGACGTCTGGAAGGTGCTAACCAAAGGCGCCGAGGCTCCCACATCCGCTTCCGAGGACCGCGGATACAGCTCGCAGCGTCACGCTAGCGAGGTAAGCTATTTTCACCTTTTATAGGATGTTAAGTTTTTTCATAGTTTGACTCTATGCGGGATCTAAACTCCCTTACCTTTGACAGGCTTGGCGGGCGAAGTCCGGATCGATTAACTGTCCGGCTCCCTTGCCCGAAGACCCAGCCCCTGCTCTCCTAGTGAAGCTGCTGGTTCCGGCGCCTTATGTGGTGCCGGAGAAGAAGTCCAAGAAGAAGAAGGCCACGGGGACTCGAAAGAGTGCCCGTAATGTGGTGGTGTCGGACTCGTCATCTGACGAGTCCGAGACGCCCTCCTCCCGTGAAAACAAGGAGGAGGAAGGAGAAAACTCTCCCCCCCAGCGGAGGGAGGAGAGAAGAGGAAGGCCGCCCCAACGGGGGAGGCTGAGGGGTCTAGGAAAAGGAAGACCCCTCCGCCGGACTATGCCCCCAACACCGAAGAGGGCAGAGAGGAGTGGCCAAACAGGGCCAAGCGTCCGGCGAAATCGTAAGTTCGGATATCAGAATAACTCATGATGTTCCTTTGTTGCATAGCTTTCCCTAATGTCAAATGTAATTATGCAGTCCGCCCCGGGCCGAACTCAACGAGTCGTCGAGCGGCTCCCTGGATTCATCGGATGTGAACTCAGTTCCGCCCGCTGTCTCCCCCCGCACTGCGGACAATGCCGAAGTGGCGTCGCGACCAGCTCCGGGGCAGGAGGAGGTGGTCCTGGAGGAGCCGCAAGGAGACCTCCCGGACCCCAGGAGTAAAGGGGACAAGACCCCCCAGGGCTCCAAGTCCGGTTTTGTGCCAGACACCGCGCTGGAATCTTCAACAGTTCCGTACCGCGGTAGGCGAACTCCTTCCAAGAGGAGCAAGCCTTCTGAGCCGGCGGCCTCCGTCCAACCGGAGGTGCCGGACAATCTGCTTGAGGTGCTTGACCGCGCCTCCATCGACGAGGAGCACCGTACTATTATGAGTACGGTGATCCAGAAGGTTCAGTCCGCCAAGAGCGGACTGACTGAATCTTGCGCTAGCCTTCTAACAGGCTTCGAGGTAAGTAAAAATATATATAAATATTACCGCATAGACAATAGCCCCTGATGCTCTGTTTGGCGTTCGGAAAGAAAAGCCGAGTAGAGGATCTATTAAATTTCGCAGGAGTCTAACAAAAAGAGTCAATATGCGTATGCAGGCTTCGCTGCTATCCACCGCCGCACTGACTGCGGAGGTGGGTGTCCTGAAGCAGGACCTTGAGCGGACCGAGCAAGAGCTCGGCCTTGCCAAGCGGCAGCTCGAGGAGAAAGAAGGTAAGAAATACCTTACAAAAAAAGTGCCTATGGAGAGGCGTGATTGCAAAAAATAACAGGATTGCACTGCTTATTATAGGGGCCACGACTGAGGTGGCTACCCTCAAGCAGGCGCTGTCCGAGGCCGAAAAGAAAACGGCCGCGGAGCGCACCGAGCGAGAGAAACTTGGGGCTCAGGTCGGGGAGGTGCAGCAAGAGCTTCAGGCTCTCATGAAAAAACATGAGAGTTTGGAGCTTGAGTCAAAGACCCAAGCGTCCGAGCTCGCGGCGGCCCTTGAGACTGCCAAGTCTGCCAAGGCCGAAGCCCAAAAGGCCCTCCAAGAGTTGGAGGAGATGAAGAAGATAGCAGCGGGTAAGGCATTCTTTATGCAAAGCAGAAATATAAAAGTGAACTACTTGTTACTTACCCGAATCCGGAGTTCTCTAGGGGCATTCGCAGATCTTCCCCGCAGCGTATCCGCCGCCGCCGCATTCTACCGAGCTGAAGAGGGCAGCTCGACGGAGAAGGTGTTCTGGTCTCAGTATGCTGAGGCCGGACACCCTGTGCCCTTGAGCGACCAGCTGAAACAGCTGGTCGAGCTCCACAAGGCGGCCGAACAGGCCATGAAGGGCTTCATAGTTCGGCTGTGGCCCGGAGAGCCTGGGAGCTACTTCGGGCTGGTGCAGCGGCTGGTGGAGGCTTGTCCAAGGCTCGAGGTCATCAAGCGCTCCGTCTGCATCGAAGGTGCCCATCGGGCCCTTGCCCGTGCAAAAGTGCATTGGGGTAAGCTGGACGGTGAGAAGCTTGTGAAGGACGGGCCGCCACCGGGGAAGGAGCATCGCAAGCCCGAGAACTATTACAAGGATGTTCTTGCGGGTGGCCGCCTTGTGGCGGATGAATGTACCAAGGATGTAATTTTTGAATAAACTCGCTCGTTTTTATCCTGTGCGCTGAAAACTTGTTCATAGGCGCTTAAGCAATGCTTGTAGAATTTAAAATATTATTTTTTGTGCGGCCGTTTATCAAAAAATTGAGAGATGGCCAGTCGTCGGCTTCTGCCGCCACTAGTGCTGGGGTGTTCGGGATAAACCTGAGCGCTCTTTTTCCCATAGTTGGGTCCTTCGAGGGAGGCGCTCAGCACAACGAACCAGGCAATCGAACTATAATGCTTGAACACTCTCACTTAGCCATATAACTTTATAATTTTAAATTTCGGCGAAGCCCTTAATTCGAAAGACCGACTTCGGGGCGCTATCCACGCCTTGGCTGGACAAATCTGGCTCCTCGCTCGAAGCGGCATAAGTCTTTAGGGACTCGAAAAACCTCTCGAACAGCGACCGGTCTCTCGCCTCATCATGACAGTCAGTTTTAGCTTTCTCCACTGAGGTGCTTAACCCAGCTCAACCGGGGCACAATCGCAGTGGTTCTCCTAGTGCTACCTTAGCCGATATAGCGGAACGTAAGGCACCAAAACATAGGAGCCGGGCAAACCCAACTATTGACCCAAATCATGATTCGGAGCCGATGCATATAGTGCTATAAGTTCGGGGTGCCGCACTTGTGAAAGTGTACGGACTTCTCACACCATATTAAAGGGTACTGAAGCCCCTGGCGTACTTGTCGTACCACAGTGTACGGGTGCAACATGTCATTTAATAAACATATATACGAAAAGAGGATAATGCAAAAAATAGAAAAAAAGCTATGCATTGTTTATAGAGAGGCTATTTATCAAAGCCGAACGATACAAATAGTGCGGTAAGCAAAAGATATTGGACTATTCAGTATGTCCTGACCAGGGGCAGGCCGCGGAATTGTAATTAAAACAGGCATACCGCTCGTAACAGAGACCACCTGGGAGTTCCATAATGCGGCATGGTTTGTCTGCCTCCCTGGATCTTGCATCGTTTGTGCGGCAGTCGAATTGCCGAACAGGTCGTCCGAAGTATGGAGTCCTGAAAGTAAGAAAAAATTAAAAAAAGAATCCGGCAGCCCCTAGTACGTTTTAAGCCATATTTTGGGCGTGCCGTTATTGTGCCCCTTCCCCTGTGCCCATGGTATTTCAAGGGCGTAGTTATGTACGCGAGGTACTGGTTTCGCTATGTCGCGAAAGCTGGGGTTGGGGCCGCATTGCTACGCTTGCTCAGAGTGTGCCAGGCGGTTCTGCTGTGGGTTACTCCGGGCGCGCTTGGCAGTGTCTGGCTTTTTAATGGCCGGACTGGAGAATTGCCTGAGAAGGCTACTTTGTACCTCTGCTGCGAGAGCCGCCGTATGCTCCTCCGTACAGAGGGAGCGTTCGGTGTTTCCGTTGACCGTAATTACTCCTCGAGAGCCTGGCATCTTGAGCTTGAGATATGCGTAGTGCGGCACCGCATTGAACTTTGCGAATGCGGTTCGTCCGAGCAGGGCATGATAGCCACTGCGAAACGGGACTATATCGAAGATTAACTCTTCGCTTCGGAAATTGTCCGGGGATCCAAAGACCACGTCAAGTGTTACTGAGCCTGTATAGTTGGCTTCTACACCTGGTATAACGCCTTTAAAGGTCGTTCTTGTGGGCTTAATCCTTGAGGGAACTATGCCCATTTTCCGCACTGTATCCTGATAAAGTAGGTTCAGGCTACTGCCGCCGTCCATGAGGACTCTTGTGAGATGAAATCCGTCGATGATTGGGTCGAGAACCAATGCGGCGAAGCCGCCATGACGGATGCTAGTGGGATGGTCCCTTCGATCAAAAGTGATCGGGCAGGAGGACCACGGGTTGAACTTTGGGGCGACTGGCTCTATCGCGTATACGTCCCGTAGCGCACGCTTCCGCTCCCGCTTGGGAATGTGGGTTGCGTATATCATGTTCAACGTCCGCGCTTGTGGGGGAAAGCCCTTCTGTCCATTGTTGTTCGGCGGCTTGGGCTCCTCGTCGTCGCTGTGCAGCCCCTTGTCTCTGTTTTCGGCCCTTAACTTGCCTGCCTGCTTGAACACCCAACAATCCCTGTTAGTGTGATTGGCTGGCCTTTCGGGGGTGGCATGTATCTGGCACAAGCGATCGAGTATTCGGTCCAAACTGGGCGGGCCCTGAGTATTCTTTTTGAATGGCTTTTTCCGCTGACCGGATTTATAGCCTTTGAATCTGGCATTGACTGCCGTGTCTTCATTACTGTCGCTGTTAATGCGGCGTTTTTGCTTATTCCGACGTGTCCTGCCACTTTTGTCCTTGGTATCTGAATTACCAGGGTTCTTTGATAAGTTGTTACTGCGAGCTAGTCAGCTGTCTTCTCCCGCGCAAAAGCGGGTCATGAGTGTCGTGAGGGCTGCCATGGATTTCGGCTTTTCCTGTCCCAGGTGCCGGGCAAGCCACTCGTCGTGGATGTTATGCTTGAAGGCTGCTAGGGCCTCTGCGTCCGGACAGTCGACTATCTGGTTTTTCTTTGTTAGGAACCGTGTCCAGAATTGTCTGGCCGATTCTTCTGGCTGCTGAATTATGTGGCTTAAGTCGTCGGCATCCGGCGGTCGCACGTAAGTGCCCTGGAAGTTGTCGAGGAATGCGGCTTCCAGGTCCTCCCAAGAACCGATTGAGTCTGCTGGCAAGCTGTTAAGCCAATGCCGGGCCGGTCCTTTAAGTTTGAGCGGGAGGTATTTGATGGCGTGTAAATCATCGCCGCGTGCCATGTGGATGTGAAGGAGATAATTCTCGATCCATACCGCCGGATCTGTTGTGCCATCGTATGATTCGATGTTTATGGGTTTGAAACCCTCTGAGATTTTATGATCCATTACTTCATTCGTGAAGCATAACGGGTGTGCGGCGCCTCTGTACTGGGCTATATCATGACGCAGCTCGGAAGAGCTATGTCTGTTGTGTTCGGCCCGGCCGGATTTGTTGTATCCGGAGTGAAGATCATTGTCACATGCCGTAGGGCGCCTGCGCGATCCGTAGATCGATCTTATTTGTCTTGCCTTATCCTCCAGTATGTCTCGCAGGTCGGGCGCATTTTCCCGTGCCTTAGTTGAGCGGCGTCGGGGCATGGCTTGGGTGGAGGGCCGAGAGGCCTCTCTGTCGAGGTGGCCGGTCTGCCATGTCATGCGCTGGTGATGTAGGTGCTTCCTCCTCTGATCGGGGTAGCGGCCTGCGCTTCGGGTAACTCTTGGAGGGGCGTTCGAGTTTATACTCTTCGGCCGCAAGGACTTCAGTCCATCTGTCAGCTAGCAAATCTTGGGCAGCTCTAAGATGTTGCTGCTTTTTCTTGAGGCTGCTTGCCGTGGCTAAAAGCCTGCGTTTAAAACGCTCTTGTTCGGCGGGGTCTGATGGTATGACGAATTCGTCGTCATCGAGGCTTGCCTCGTATTCGGAGGGAGGCGTATAGTTATCATCCTCGACCTCTCGGTCTGCCGCTCTCTCATGAGGGCTGGCTTCTCCATCTTCCTGTGCCGAATCTTGCTGAGGTGGGTGTTCTTCGGCGCTATCCGGGGTAGTATTATCTCCCGTGCCGGAATCACCGTTTTTGCTTTGGCGGGATTTAGAGCGGCGCCGCTGACGCCGACGCTTTGGCTGTTTCTTGGGGGCGTCACCCCCCACTGTTCCATCGCCATCTCCATCATTTGGAGTATCCACCATATATATGTCATATGACGAGGTGGCCTTCCAGCGCCCTACAGGTGCTGGTTCCTGTTCGTCTCCTACATCGTCGTCCATGCCGTCGATGTCTTCGGAGCTGAAGTCAAGCATGTCGGTTAGATCGTCGACAGTGGCTACAAAGTGGGTGGTGGGTGGGTTTTTAATTTCTTCATCGTCCGTATCCCAACCTTGCTGATCGTAGTCCGGCCAGGGCTCTCCTGATAAAGAGAGAGACTTTAGAGAATTCAGGATGTTGCCGAAGGGCGAGTGCTGAAAGATGTCTGTGGCGGTGAACTCCATTATCGGCGCCCAATCGGATTCGATCGGCAGGGGCGCGGGGGGCTCGGAGTTCGGAGAGGAATCCGGCTCCTCGGAGTCACGGGCCATGCGGAGTGCGGGGCTGGAGTTCGGCTCGATCGCCTCTGAGATCGCAGCCCCTGAGGCAGCGTCCAACCGCTGATCCTCGATCGGCGCAGTAGGCTCCGAATCAATGGTCGAAACCGATGCGTATGCGGCCTCCAAGGCGCTGTTCGGCGGCAGAGCTATATCATGCCCATCGAAACAGTGCGGCGCGCTTGGTTGTGGCTCGAATCCGTCGAAGATCAAGTCCCTGCGGATGTCAGCCGTGTAGTTTAGGCTTCCAAACTTGACCTGATGGCTAGGGGCATAGCTTTCGATCTGCTCCAGGTGGCCGAGCGAATTGGCCCGCAGAGCAAAGCCGCCGAAGATGAAGATCTGTCCGGGGAGCAAAGTCTCACCCTGAACTGCATCGTTGTTGATGATCAAAGGAGCCATCGGGCCTAAAGGCGACGACACAGAGGAACCCTCAATGAAAGCACCAATGTCGGTGTCAAAACCGGTGGATCTCGGGTAGTGGGTCCCGAACTGTGCGTCTAGGCCGGATGGTAACAGGAGGCAGGGAACACGATGTTTTACCCAGGTTCGGGCCCTCTTGATGGAGGTAAAACCCTACGTCCTGCTTGATTAATATTGATGATATGGGTAGTACAAGAGTAGATCTACCACGAGATCAAGGAGGCTAAACCCTAGAAGCTAGCCTATGGTATGATTGTTGTGTATGGAGTTGATTGCCTACGGAGTACAACCCTCCGGTTTATATAGACACCGGATAGGGTTAGGGTTATACAGAGTCGGTTACAATGGTAGGAGATCTTGAATATACGCATCGCCAAGCTTGCCTTCCACGCCAAGGAAAGTCCCATCCGGACACGGGACGAAGTCTTCAATCTTGTATCTTCATAGTCCAGGAGTCCGGCTGAAGGTATAGTCCGGCTACCCGAACAGCCCCTAATCCAGGACTCCCTCGGGAGTCCTACTCCTACTAGGAGGACTCCTCCTCCTGGCGCGCCCATAGAGGGCCGGCCGGCCTCCCTCTTGCTCCTTTATATACAGGGGCAGGGGGGCACCTCTAGACACATAAGTTGATCTGTTGATCTCTCCCAGCCGTGTGCGGTGCCCTCCATCATATTCCACCTCGGTCATATCGTAGCGGTGCTTAGGCGAAGTTACTCTAAACACCTCTCTCCTTATTAACTACATGTCACATAAGCAAAAATTTCTTGAAATGTGTTATGTAACTAGCGAAGTTACTTCCACTATGACTAGCCTTATGCAAGCATGCATTTCCTTATTAAATATAATCATTTCCATTACCAACCATCAGAGATGCAAATTGCCCCGACACTCGGCCGGTATGAAGCACTGTATCCATCGTTTTTTATTACAACCATCAGAAAGTACCATCAGCATTTACGGTCAGGAATTAGTCAAGTGACATAATGCCATCAGAAAGTACACAATTTTCACAGATCATAATAAATGTTCATCGTTTTGACACTGGCGTCGGCTTAATGCTAAGCCACAGCAGTGCAAAATTTAGTGCGCATCATTTGTATAAATTATTACTGTTTACAAAATTGATGCCAAAGAAAAGAACTTTGCATTGCTCCCACATCGGCCTGCACATTTTGTTTCATGCCGCGCTCTCAGCCAAGCGTGTTGCTGCTCCCAGCATCTAATTTGAATTAACGTTCTGCATGTGTGGGTACTTGACAAGCTGGGGTTCCATTCTTTCTCAGCTTCTGTTTTACTGATAATCACATGATAGAATTGGACAAAAAGTTTAATCCCCACATGCATTCCACACACCGAAAAATGTAGGAATTGGTTATACATATTGCCATGAGCGGAAAGTGGCCCTGGAATTAGAATGCCTTTTTAAAATAATTAACTGCCGGAAGAAGCATCACTTGCTGATTTGAGAAAAACTCATGCATTAAAATCCCAATTCATAGCCGGTCCTCCATGGTAAAACGCAAGCGAGTGCGAGTGGATTGTCCATGGAAGGCCTAAACAGACCTTACAATTAACATCATCAGACATAATCAAGGCTCAGTCAATTTTGAAGTAGAAATCGATGGAAATAACAACGAGGAGCAATGGCGCTGCTAGCCATCGGCTGGGTTTCATTCATCTCTTAACAAAGCACTTGTTAACAATCTGGCATATATTAATATGGAACACCAGGAAATCTTAACCACATCCACAGAGCTTGTTCAAACCAGATGCGTACCTATGAGTCAAATAGGATGTTGCTTCAGTACACTGACAGCCCGCGAAAATCTCCGACCGCCGCACAACCAAGCCTGATTCAGCCATCCCAGTAGGTACTAGACTCTCCGTCCACCAGCGAGTAAACTAAGTTACTGATTTTGCGACCATGGATCTGTAAATTTCCGAGAACGAATGCGGGGGATTTAATCTTACCTTCACTGTCTCCATAAACTCCATCAAGAAATCAGCGTGCAGGAGTGAGCCAGACCAAGTTAGGCAGCGGCTTGTTTTCGAATTGAGGGAAATGGCTGGCAGCAGATACTTGTTTCGATGCGCTTTCCTATGTGTAGGCGACGATATTAGGCCCCTCCCAATGCTTCACCGTGGACAGGTGCTAAGTATGTCACATAAGCGAAAAAATGACATGGCACTACATTTAAGGAAGAGAGAGTACTTTGGTGACCTCAGGAAGAACCAATGCTAAGCGCAAAAATCTAAACAAACTATTTAAATGAAACAATTTGACCAATACATGAAAGACTTTAGGTGCTAACTCATTAAATAATGTGTGTTTAGCAACAACAAGCTAAGCACCTATGCATTGGGGTGTTGAGTTGCTAAGGTATTTAATGCACTTAGCACCTCATCTAAGCACCTTTGCATTGGAAGAGGTCTTAAACCCATTAAGCTATGCGTGAAGGGCGGCCAACCAGCTATGCCACGTGGTGCAAGCTGGTTGGCCGCGGTGAGAATTTTTTTAGATGAAGGTGTGGATTATTTTTTAAATGTATTTTTTTCTTTTTAGATGAAGATAAGGACCTCTGGTATTTTTTAAATGAAGGATTATGCAAAGTGGCACTCGCTGGTAGGCTGCGGTGGTAATTTCTTTTTCCTTTTTACTTTTTTTTAAATGAAGGTTAGGATTTTTTTTCTGAGATGTTCTTTTAGACGGAGACGAGGTCTCTATGTTTTCTTTTAAATGAAAACATGAGCATAGTTTCCTCTCAAGCTGCGCCACAGGGTGACGCCCCTACCACTAGTAGCCATAAGGAGGACCTCACCCAGACGGGCCTGCTGCTTCCAATAAACGTCGTGCTCCTGGCTGGTTGTCGATCCCACATGACACAAATCATCAAATATCATTGCCGTGACCAAGCACATGTAACAATAACATGTGCTGCTCAGATTTGAACATCGAGATAGGAAAAACAAAGGGGAAAAGAAGGAACAAAACCAGGCACGGCGAGGCAGGGATCTGCTGTTCGCGTACTTAGGTGGGGCGGCGTGGACGAGGGCCAATCGGTGATGCAGATTTCTCGGTCGGGGAAGAGCTCAGTAGATCGGAGCTGGGGACTCGGCGATGGTCTCCTCGCTGCCGGATATGGCACCTGCATCTTCATGTTGTGTCTAGGTGGTGGTAGGCCTCTACGGCCCCGGATCCGACGTAAAAAACGAGGACGGACAACGGGTGGAGGCCGCCGTCGGCGGTGGTCTCGCCTGATCTGGGCGTCGTGGTCCCTCGCCGCCGGCTTCTGACATGAGCGAGGGAAGGGAGGAGGGAGCGCAAGGAGGCTGTGGTGGGGGGTGGCCCGGGTGATGTGGCAGGAGCGGGATAGGAACATAAACATATTGTGCTGGCCTGGTACACATTTCTCGGAATCACGCGTTTTGTACCGTACTTCCGCTGGTATTGTTTTTGTATTGGGTGCCTAATCCGAGTGGAGTCTTCACAGCACGCATCACGAACCGGACATGCATGGCCCAGATACCGTGCACACTGGACGCCGTCCGTTGAAAGTGCGCTCCGCTAGATGACTCTCTTTTTTTTTTATCTTCAATATCATGTTCTCATGAGCCGTCTCATATGTCGGGATCAATTCGATGTAATCCGTGGTGTGTTTGTTGGGACATGATGAATTGCCACTTCATGATTAGATTGTTCATTTAAATCAACCGAATCTTTTGAGATTTATTTCCTGCATAGTTAAATAGGTTTGTAAGCTCTCCGATCGTTTCGTGTCAAATGACAAGAGAATCACTTCAGCATGCAAATCAAGCAAACGACCTTCAATATTTTGGCAAGCATGTGAACAATTCTTCTCAGTCACAGTATACACAACCAAAATATAAGACACCCTTGAACATGATTTTCCGAATGAGATCATGTCGCTCAGTTCTGGTCACTACACCTTTTTTATTTTTGTTTGGTACTACAATTTGACTTTTTTTCTTCTGGTCGTTTTATTCCACTCTATAACTATTGCAGTTGCAGCCATTTAAGCTGCCGGCAGCATATCTAATCATGCCGAGAACTCAAACAACATGGCGTGCTTATACTTCGCACCAGGCTGCACCACCACAGACGGGAAATTGGGCTGGTTGATGGCATTGGGGAACCCCTGGGTTTCCAAGCATACTCCGGCATGCTTACCGTAAACAGCTCCACCTTTGCCCGTGATGCCATTCACATAGTTGGCAGTATAGAACTGCATGCCAGGCGCATCGGTCCAGAGGTCCAGAGTTCGTGAGCTCGATGGGTCCTTCAGCTTGGCTGCGTGCTTCAAGCCATTCTTCTCATCGCCCGAGTCCAACACATAGTTATGGTCGTACCCTCCAGGAACATCGCTGATGCGGTCTCCAATCTTGTGCTCCGTGGTGAAATCAAAAGGCGTGTCCTGGACGGGCATTATTTCTCCGGTAGGAATCGTGTTTTCATTGACTGGAGTGACGTGTTTTGCCCAGATCTGGATCGAATGATCCAAGATGCTGCCAGAGTTGTGGCCTGCAAGGTTCCAGTAAGTATGCTGTGCCAAGCTGATAGGAGTGGCTTTGTTAGCTGGTATAGCTTCCATATCAAGTCTTAGAGTGGTGGCCTCCGGAAGAGAATACGTTGCTCGGACGGTTACATCGCCAGGGTAACCTGTGAAACAATTCATGCTTGAATAGGCAGACTTAACCATGGGATTCAGCAGTATAAACAAAGTTGTTGGTCACATTACCTTCTTCGCCATCTTTGCTCTCATATTGAAAGGTTATTGATGGGTACTCGCCATCTTTACGCTCTACAACATCCCACACAACCTTGTCAAACCCCTTCAATCCACCTGAAATTTACAATTCAGCAACAAAACAAACTATTTTTTGCAGTTGAGTCACATGAACATAACCAATTGTAATAGAGTTAAAGGTAGAGAACAAAATTGTAGCTTTCATCTCCTGACATGTCAATTTTATAGTACGCTTTGTTCTCCGAGGCCCAAAAAATAATAGTACTGTACTAGGATACTGAGTGTACATGTATTGCAATCTGCTTAAGACATCTCGGTCTGTGGTGTACTGTCTACTCAGTTGTGAACTTGTGATAATATCACATGATAATTATTCAAATCATCAATAAAATTACTTATTATTTTACAGTGTTCCATAGCAACCGACCAGTCTGAAGAAGCCTCAGAGACATAGCCACATTGTCAGATCTAGCTAAAACAAAGTATACACCTTGCCAAAACTAACCACGTGAAATTTATGAAACCATACCATGAAGGCTGTTCGGCCCATTGTTGATAGGCAATGAATACTCGACTCCGTTCAGATCAAACTTCCCATTCTTGATCCTATTTGCAACTCGGCCAACTATGCAACCAAAATAAGGTGCCATGCCTTTCTACAAAAACAGAATAGAAGAAACAAAAGGTCTATGTTAACAACCACAGGCAACCCTTCGAAACAAGTTAAATGGAAATTTAACATAACTAGATACATTCTCGATACTTCAGAAATTTCATGTACAATTGGTTGGTACATATCTGAAATAAATCATTGGGCTTTGGTGTGTGAATGACTAACATCAAGGTTTACAACCTCTTCGACTAAAGGGGTTCCGCAAGAACTTTGAAAAACTTACGAACTTTATATAGCTTGATTGGTGGTAGGACTGAAAACAACAGGGATTCTTTTTACATGAAAACAGCAGGAAATGATCCTACTGTAATTTTTACTAAAATAATATTTACATGGTTATGTACAAATTAAAAAAAAACAGAAAGAGAGTTATGAAGTGACTTGCCAAGACAAATTGCATTAAACGGAAGTGCACAACCTACAATATTTTCAAATAGAAGAACAACTTATATGTGAGACCTGACGACAAATCTAGCATCTTCTATTTGAGGAACCATCGATTCTAGGTATCAGGACGACACTGATTCACATGTGTTCCGCATCAAATCACTAATATTTATATCAGGATAGTTCAGACTTGCATCTGATTTAGAAAATGTATTCATAGACAAACTAAAGAAACTTTCAGTGACATAAACAGAATGAAGCGTTGGTTTTTGATAGTTTTCCTTGTCATAAAGCCTGAACCTGGACACAACTTTACAAATATCCTTTTCCCAACAGGAATTCAGCTCGAAACCATATTTACTAACAAGATGTATCCATAGCTACTGAAACATCACCCTTGTTCAATAATTTGCTATATCGTCTGCAAAGAGCCATCTACTTGTGATCAGCCTGATATGGTGGTACTTTCTGCTATAATATAGACAACATGAAGTAGTTTCAAACTTTCAATCTAATGAAGAATTACGACCGGCAGTTAAAAAGAAAGTAAGATATAGCCGACGAATTCAACAAAAACTGAGCTAAGTAGGGAACGCATAAACCGCACATCAATTTGCCGCAAAATCCAGTTCAGTTGAGCCCAAAAAACCAACCCGGAGTAGAATTCACAACTTAATCACAGCGATTAGCACAGAAGCATTGCCACACCATCTCCAGTTAGAATCCAAAAGTCAAGGCACTACACAGTCTATACAGACAGAGATGGGATTGTAGATCGGTTATTACCAAGTACGGCTCCAGTGTGTCGAACCCAAGAACGACATCCGCGAGATCCCCTGCTTACAGAGCACCAATTCGCAAAGGGAGGAGTTCAGATTCAAGAATCACCAAACCAAAGGAATCTGGAGAAGAGATTTGTGTTCGAAGTAGTCATGGACGAAACCTTGCGCGTCGGGGACGAGGAGGGAGGTGATGGTGGCGCCCCAGCTGGCGATGTTCGCCGTGATCCTGCCATTGGAGAGCACGCAGATCTCGGGCTCGGCCGCCATTGCTGCTGCCTGCTAGCTTCGCTGGATAAACTGCCGCGGAAGTGATCACAGAGGGTAGTTCGCACCGCGTGTCTATCTATTCGAACCCCACCTCTTTTTTTCATCGGCTTATCTGATCCATCTATCTCAACAAGGCACGCAGTTCCACGCTTCGTGGGCCCGGCAAATATATTGTTGCCAATTACTCCCTCCGATTAATTAGTGGCGGTGTTACGCTAAATTAATGGCCGTGATATACGTTAACTAATGGCCGTGATACGCGTCGGTCGGGTGATAATTGAAAAAGATCGATCGTCTCGCCGATCGCTCGATGGAGCACCGAATAGCCGTATGATTTCTCCCGTGTGAGCAGCGTCAGGCTTATGGCAATCACTCCCGAACCGGGCTTTTTTTTCTTTTTTGAAACATGGTCTCTGTTTCTTTATATAAGGTGTATTTGTTTTTTCGAAAGTCAAACGAGTGCAGGTTTGACTGAGTTTTTAAAAAAAAATATCAACATTCACAATACGAAATTTATATCATTTGATCCATCATGAAAAGTAGTTTCATATTTTATCTACTAGCAGGGCCGGCCCTGAGGGGGGGCGGGGGGGGGGGGGGGGGGGCGCCCCCCCGGCCCCCCAAGTTGAAGGGGCCCCCTCCCGAAGGCATGCATATGTAGCCAGCCCAGCGAGGCAGGCCGGGGATGCAGGGATCGCACAGCCCGCAGACTTAGCTTTCCTTCATTACGCTAAAAAAACATAGCTCTCCTTCAATCTCGCAGACGCAAGTCACGGGCGCAGACGCAACTTCCCTTCTCCTATTGTGGCTACTCCTCAATTAGTGGATCTGCAGGCGTATGTCCTCATCTACAGATGTAGCCCATTCTCCCTTCAAAATTGAGATCGGTATTCCATATCTCCAAGCCGGCACGCCCCCATCTAGCGATTTCTGTTTGTATCGGCCGCATCGATCATTGAATCGATGGATTGCTAACGCTTAGGCTATGCCTATTCTAGGCCCTAATCGCTGGAAGCCATTGCACATGGCCGAGTGCCTCCCTCCTCCCGCCAGGGCCATGCACCAGTCCACAGTGCGTCATTGTCGAGCACTGTCGTCCGAGATCGATCTCAGGTATATCATATTACTGTTTCTCACAATCTCACTTATATTGCTAACTAACTAATTTACTATCGAATACACGATGCATATCTTGTGTCATTCAACCAATAAAATATATTGTTGGTTTTATCTCATTGTCTCTTCGTATGATTTTGAATTTGTGTATATTAATTAGAATCCAAATACAACGCGAGGGACGAGCTACATGCTACTGCAAAATTCCTCAGTTTGAATTTATTAGGCCCCCGGAATGTTTTAGCCTAAAGTTGGTTAGAATTTAACTCACAAGAAATATTATTTATATGCCCAAAAAACATTTTGAAAGATCTTTATTCTGTGATATATATAACACATAAGTTTATTAGTCAAATGTTAGGTCAAAAGTACCATAAAACCCAGCAAGCACTAATAAATCCGGACAGAGAAAGTATCGTACGAAGCACATAATGCCAAAATAACACGACTTGTTACGGGCCAACAGTTGTGGATCTCACAAAAAGGATCATTCTCACG
This sequence comes from Triticum urartu, assembly GCF_003073215.2. Classification (NCBI taxonomy): domain Eukaryota; kingdom Viridiplantae; phylum Streptophyta; class Magnoliopsida; order Poales; family Poaceae; genus Triticum; species Triticum urartu. The sequence continues at coordinate 137,278,726 of NC_053023.1, forward strand.
CAACATCATAGATACAATTGCGGCAATAGCTATAGAAGCAAAGGTGAGCTTTTATAAATCTCGTATCAATTGTTATTACTATATAATTTTTATATAATATATATAAAGGGCCCCGAGTTCTTGTTTCGCCCTGGCCTCCCAAATCTCAAGACCGGCCCTGTCTACTAGGTATTGTAGATGTCATTATTTTATTCTATAATCTTGATCAAATATTCAAATGGTTGACTTGCACGAAAACCAATACACCTTATATTCTGAAACAAAGAGAGTAGCACATATCGGTGATCTTTATTGGAATCACCTCGAAAAAAGAGTCTTATGCAATATATAAGAACCTCGTTGTAAACACCATGAATAGTTTTTTTCTCTTCCGAAACACAACCTTTGTTGCAATCATCCTAAACTACTTTTTTCAAGACTTTCAACATTATTATACAAGACAAGATCCAAGATCCTTCGACAGCAAGCTTGGGGTTGTGAACGCGCCCGGGAATGAACGGATCCGTCCGGCAACGACTATTCAAGTCAACCCCCCAAGCGGCCCAGGCCATGACGCTCCATGCATTGTAAGTTACTCCATCCTTTCCGGTTTATAGGGCTTATCTCAAAATTTTAATTTTTCCATTTTATAAGGCTCAATTTGGTTGTTCCCCATCACATGTTCAGACTTCAAGGTGCATTAAATCATTGCATGCAAGTATTAAGAGAAAACTGACCAATGCATGCACTTTATGCATGCATGCATTGCAATTAATGCATTCGTAAACATATTTTTTTTAGAAAAACAAAAGCATTTATTGGGTGCTTTTGCAAACTACAAAAATTATTCCACCACTCATCATCTACCTTGGTTGATGAGATTTTTGAATTGAGCCTTATAAACCGGAAAGGAGGGAGTATGCCCTCACAGACCTTTTGTGACAAGTTGTGAGTGGGCAATTTGGACGATGGAATTACGGCGGTGCGGAGGTCGAGTCATCCACCTACCTACTGCAGTGAGGAAACCGCTCCATCTCCAACTTCCCCAGTAGCTCGGTGGTTTTTCTCTTCGGGCTGCTGAGGACGCCTTAGAGCTCCTTCACCTCCGCATCCTTTGTGGCGAGGCTAGCGTGCACCTGCTCCCACTCAAAGCAGTTGACCTCGTGAGACATGGCAAGGGGGCTGGTGGAGTTGGGAAGGCTTGGTGGGGCAGCGGCAGGTGCTCAAGTGCTCGGGGGGGGGGGCGCAAAAGATCAGAGGAGAAGAAGGAGACGAATGGACGAAGTGAAGGCCAAGCCCAAGCCTTTTTATAGGCTGGGAATCGAAGCGGAGGGACTTCCCAATCAACTCCAAGCCATCAATGCGGGCGGCGGGCGTTTGAGTATCCCAATAGGAACCCAAGCGCCGACTGGTCGCATCAGCTCTCAAGTTGGGTTTAATGACGAGGGGCATCACTACTAGGGAAAAGTGATGTGCACATAGCTATCTTAGAAACGTCTACGAATATTACACAACAATTTATTAACCAGGTACTTTTGTTTTTTGATATATTATTTAACAAATAGAACTATGATATTACACTCATGTTGTGATTTATTTGTACCCAGAAACAAATGGACGAGAGAGTCAACAAGAGATGCTCACTTAGAGATGAAAGATGGAGATGCATGTTCGTTCACAAGAAGAAAAAGTAATTGCATGAACGTGTTTCCCACCAATTCATCCAACATGCATGCAACGTGGTCCATAACGGCCAAGTGCGCAAGACCACACAAGTTTTGGACTTTGCTCCTAGGATCCAAACCAGCCACGCACGTGGGTCCAAGACCTTATTTTTTGGTGCGTTGGGAGAGCAACTTTGGGCCAGCGAATAAACTAGTCCGGCCTGCTGTGCACGCCTCCGTATGGGCCGTCTCATCGTTTGGACGTATTCACCAAGACCTATCGCATCAACATCCGAAGGCGGTGGACGGCTTTAATAAATAGCTAGCTATTGTTAGGGTTTAGATTCGGGTTTTGTTTAGAGAATTTTAGCTATATTGCTACTTTTATTTGTCTTCGCTCGTAGCGGCTAGTGCGACCGTCAAGACATCCTATCGGAACCCCATCTTGTGAGATTAATCCCATCTAGCATATTCGCAATTTTGAGATTGCTTGGCTATTATTTTCTTGCATGTTCTTTGATTTGCTTGCAGGAAAAATCCTTCGTGGATAGGTCGATCGCGCCGTTGGCTCGGTCGATAACGCCGTGGAGTTGGTTCAGCGATTGCCGTGGATATCAGTCGTGTACGGTTCTTCCTGTACGGTTGGTAGCCGGATCGTGAGGGTCAAGTCCCACCCAAAATCGTAGTTATCCTCTCTCATCGAAAGATCGGGTCCCAGTGCACATCAAGTGGTATCAGTTTTCAGGTTCATCGGTGAGAGATTTACAGTTTTATTAGATTAGATTATTTTTCAGTCCTACAACCCACAAAAAAGCCAAAAAAATTAGATTAGTTCATCCGCTGCACCTATCATTTTTAGCCTTTAAGAATTTGCATCTTGTATTTGCTTTGTTGAATTTTTGGTTGCATTCATCATGTTATTAGTGCTGGTTTAGATTAGTTTGGGAAAAAATATCTACTAGATCAATCCATCTTTTCCCCATCGTAATATTCTGATCCGCCAATTAGTTGTCTATAAAAAAAATCCAAAAAAAAGGAGCTGATTGCATCCGATTGTGTCTCAATTCTTGTTTCTTTGCCACCGGATTCCTCGCCTTTTCTTTGTGTGCCACGCGCAGCAGTAAAGCCACGATCCCGCATCACACGTCACGTCTTACTTTCTTCTGTTGTTTGCGTGTCCGTCTATTCACGCGCGCCGATCTATTTGTTTAATCTTTTTTTTATCCGGCGTTTGTTTCCGTTTTCACGTGCTTGTCTTCCCGACGTGTATTGTTCCCTTAACTTTCTTTCCGATCTTGCATGCCGGTAAGCATCACCGTGAGAACCGTGCCTTATTTTATCTGGTGGTTAGCTAGCAGTATTTAAGCTCTAGTAGCACAAGTTTCAACAAACAAGAATCTACGTCCTTGTTACTCCAAATTGTGTCCTACGTATATTTTGCTAGAAACCGGCCTGAAAAAAAACAGCAAAAAAAGCAAAAAAAAAAACCAAAGGAAAAAAGAAAAAAAAGAAAAAAAAAGTTGAAAATAAAAAGATCAGGCCGGCTCATCTCTTTTGGACTACTTTGTTCTGTTTGCTACCCTGGACATTATTTTTGCTGCTACTTGCTCGCAACTTTGTCTATCATCTATTTTCGAGTGTTGCCATACATTGTGTTTATACCTTACTTATATCTAGCTATTTAGAGCTATCATACTTTCATCGCTTTCCATTCACTTGATTCAGTATCTGGGCTTAGATTGTTTTATCTCTTACTAGTCGACTGCCAGCACTAGCTAGGAGTTTGAGCAATTATTCAACTTGCATTGCTTTTTGCTAAATTGTGCCACTAATATTGTGAGTTAAGAAGCCTTTGCCAAGCTACACTTTTTTCTACCAATAAGTACAGGTCCCGGCTTTACTGATTCCTGGTTATCGCTCCATTCAATCTCCATTGGTAGTTTGAAGCCAACACCAACGCGCCGATCACCACCTGTTGCATTGGTAAGAACAAGTAAGAATTTGATACTAAGCTTGAGTGTGAGCGAATTTTCTCCACCATGTCCTACTAGTTGATAGGGATTATACACTGTATTTTTTCTCTCTCTTTCTCTAACAATGGCCCAGGAACAACCCACACTTGAGGGCCTCACCGCAGATGTGAAAGTCACCAGCGAGCGTCTCGCCCAACTTGAGGGTGCCCAAATTGCGGCCGAAGAGAGGCTCAAGGCTATCGAGGATGCACAGGGTGTTGCCAACACACATCTACAAGACATCTTGTCACGTCTGGATGAGTTGCAGGCTGCACCCCGCGTCAACACCAACGTTGATCCTCGCAACTCCGCAGGTGTTGCTGCTATTTCGCGAGCTCGACGTGTGCCCATGGGTCATCCACAACACCCAACTACTGCCACTGATGCCGTCACCATAAACCAGCACCAACAAATTCCTCCCCGCGTTGAACAACATGGGGACAACTACGAGGATTATTCTGGTGACACCGAAGACGACCAAATGGTCAACCACCACAATGGTCGTGGTCATCGGCAACTACGTTTCAACCATCAAGGTATGGCACGAGGTCAACCCAGGTATGATGCTAGAGATTATGAACACCCTAGTGCTAAAATTAAATTTACTATGCCTGCTTTCAATGGTAAATATAATCCAGATGTTTATCTTGACTGGGAACTTTCTGTTGAACAAATATTTGCATGTCATGATATTCCTGAGAACCAAAGAGTTAGGGCGGCCACTAGTGAATTTACAAACTTTGCTTCCATGTGGTGGAGTGAATATTGTCGTATTAATGCGAATAATATACCTACTACTTGGGATGGTTTAAAACGAGCTATGCGACAACGCTATGTTCCTTCACATTATGCTCGTGACAAACTAAATGAATTGCAACGTTTAAAACAAGGTAGCAGTTCTGTAGAGGATTATTATCAAGAATTGCAAACTGGCTTAGTGCGATGTGGTTTAGTTGAAACCGAAGATGCTATGATGGCTAGATTTTTAGGTGGTTTAAATCGTGATATTCAGGATATCTTGGACTATAAGGAGTACAACTCTATTACTCGTTTGTTTCATTTTGCTTGTAAAGCTGAAAGGGAAGTACATGGACGACACAACAAGGGACGAGGTAATTTTTCTGCAGGTCGCCGCTCATCATGGTCACCCTCTCCTACTGTGTCGTCCACTACCGAGTCAACACCACCTATCTTGCACAATGGTGCACACCCTTCAAGTTCAAAATCAGCTACACAATCATCTGAGGCTTCGAAAGCAATTTCTGTAGCACCCACCACTTCGTCTGGACGCACAAGGGACATGAAGTGTCATATATGTAAAGGTGGCGGGCACTTGATGAAGGACTGTCCAAATAAACGAACATTCATTGTACGGGAAGATGGTGAGTACTCTTCTGCTAGTGATTTGGATGAAGATACACGTGCTATGCTTGCCACTAATAATGTAGGTAACATTGAGGAGAATGAGACGTAGGCGATACATGTTAATGCAGCGATGGCAGATCAATACCCAAGCCTTGTCACCATGCGAGTACTTAGTGCCCAGGTTGGGCATACTGAGATGTCTCAACGCCATAATCTTTTTCAAACTAAGTTTGTTGTCAAAGGGCATTCCGTTCGTGTGATCATTGATGATGGAAGCTGCAATAATTTGGCGAGTATAGAGATGGTCGAGAAACTTTGCCTCGCCACTACGAGACACCCCCATCCATATTACATCCAATGGTTCAACGACTGTGGTAAGTTGAAGGTAACACGTTGTGTGCGAGTACAATTTACACTTGGCTCATATCGTGATTACGTTGACTGTGATGTTGTACCTATGCAAGCTTGTTCTTTATTGTTAGGTCGACCTTGGCAATATGATAATAGTGTTACTCATCATGGTAGAACAAATTCGTATACTCTTGTGTTTGAAGGAAAAACCATCAACTTGCTTCCTATGACCCCTGATGAAATAGTAAATGATGGGAAAGCTAAATCAACGGATCGTACTATGCACACTATGCTTGCTATCAATTTTGAAATGTTTCCGTTGATTGTCCCACCTTGTGATCCGGATATACAGTGTACCCATATAGTTAGTTTGCATCCCCATAATTCATACATAGACTTTGTGTGGGGTCAAACTTTTCATGATATTCCTAATGGTGCTATAACAAATTTATTTCATCCTCATGAGCTCATGCTTTTGGAACGACCTATATGTGTTGGATCTATTTTTGCTTTGCTATATGATGTGTTCCAGATAAATAAAAGCCGAGGGCGGCTTTGTTTTCAAGGAAGGGAGGATGATGTGCACATAGCTATCTTAGAAACGTCTACGAATATTAAACGGCAATTTATTAACCAGGTACTTTCGTTCTTTTGGATATATTATTTAACAAATAGAACTATGATATTACACTCATGTTGTGATTTATTTGTACCCAGAAACGAATGGACCAGAGAGTCAACAAGAGATGCTCACTTAGAGATGAAAGATGGAGATGCATGTTCGTTCACAAGAAGAAAAAGTAATTGCATGAACGTATTTCCCACCAATTCATCCAACATGCATGCAACGTGGTCCATAACGTCCAAGTGCGCAAGACCACACAAGTTTTGGATTTTGCTCCTAGGATCCAAACCAGCCACGCACGTGGGTCCAAGAACTTATTTTTTGGTGCGTTGGGAGAGCAACTTTGGGCCAGCGAATAAACTAGTCCGGCCTGCTGTGCACGCCTCCGTATGGGCCGTCTCATCGTTTGGACGTATTCACCAAGACCTATCGCATCAACATCCGAAGGCGGTGGACGGCTTTAATAAATAGCTAGCTATTGTTAGGGTTTAGATTCGGGTTTTGTTTAGAGAAGTTTAGCTATATTGCTACTTTTATTTGTCTTCGCTCGTAGTGGCTAGTGCGACCGTCAAGACATCCTATCGGAACCCCATCTTGTGAGATTAATCCCATCTAGCATATTCGCAATTTTGAGATTGCTTGGCTATTATTTTCTTGCATGTTCTTTGATTTGCTTGCAGGAAAAATCCTTCGTGGATAGGTCGATCGCGCCGTTGGCTCGGTCGATAACGCCGTGGAGTTGGTTCAACGATTGCTGTGGATATCAGTCGTGTACGGTTCTTCCTGTACGGTTGGTAGCCGGATCGTGAGGGTTAAGTCCCACCCAAAATCGTAGTTATCCTCTCTCATCGAAAGATCGGGTCCCGGTGCACATCAAAAAGCCTAGTAGTAGCACGGGTAACTGCGCTACTCCTACGGCGCTACAGTTAAAGGTTAGCAGTAGCATGTGTTGACAGCGCTACTGCTATATCTACTTAGTAGTAGCGCGTGGAGGAACAGGCGCTACTGGTAATTACTAGTAGCGCGTCTCTCGGCCCACGCTACTACTATTATTCCGTATTCTATTTTTTATGTCGTTATTCATACACCTTTATACAAGTTTTCATACAGTAGCAATTTAGAGATTGTTTTTACATTATAATGAGTTATTAAATCACTAGGTGAAAGAACCGTAGATTAGTTTCAAGTGGATGGATCCTAAGTGATCAAGTCATGGATCATCATCATCATCATCATCATCATCATCATCATCATCATATTAATATAAAAACTCTTACATCATATCATTACCAACAACACTACCTAATAATCATCATAGTCATTAACACTATTTAATCATCATAGTCATAGTGTATCTATCTAACCACCACCAACACTAGCTACTAATAATCATCATAGTCATTACCACCAACACTAGCTATTTAATCATCATGGTCATAGGGTAGCACATCATCATCTTCAAAGTCATTCTAGCTAGCTAATCACTCATGCTGCTCTCTCTCAGGTAAAATAGCATAGAACATGTGTAGCAGTCCTGATTCATCATATTGGAGCATGTAGATGAACCTGTCTCCTAATTGTGGGCTACACTTCTGATTGCTGCCTCCTAGTATTTCTCTGTGATCCTTCACAATTTTGCTCCAGTCATTCACTATTAAGACTTGATCGGTTTTAGAAATTTTGAATGCACTCATGTGCAATGTAGGATGTCTTGGTCGTAAGTTAACCATTGCCATGCGAACTTTAGGCTCGATCCAATGAGGCGCAACTATCATCGGGAGTCCGTGTTGAAGAACATCGTAGTAACATACTTAGCAATGAAGTTTAGCTAAAAAATAATATATGCAAAAGATGCACTGAGGACAAATAGTAAAAATCTTACCATCTTTCCTAAATAGATGTGACCGTAGTTCAACACGAACACTATTGGTCGGACGTTTTGAGTATTAAGATTTTCAAGTCTAGGAAAATATTTTGTCTTGATAGCATAAAGATCCTCAAGCCATGAAACATAATGAGTTATCTCCTCGCAGTTTATTTGAGCCTCGGGACAGTAGTAGGTCATGTCTACCAAGCAACGGACATGTTTGCTTGATTGGACATAAACTATCAATAGAAATTAGTTGTCAACTATTTTTGAATAAACAATATCCAAGACATAAATATGGCTGAGAAACTCACATAATGGTAGAACTGGAGGCATCTGCACATCGACCCAGATGTCGATATTACCTTCAATATTATCTTCCGGACCAAAATCAAAGGTGATAAGCATATCGGGCTCAAATGCATAAGCCTTGCATAGTGCTCTCCAAGTTTTGCATTCAAAATACGTGCAGGTGTCTGCATTGTATAATTTGTCAAAAGTATAACCATGCTCGGCCTTCAAGTGAACTCTCTTTACCTCCATAGTTTTCATAGGACTGAAACCAATCTTATCCAAGACAAAAGTTCTTGCATGGTAGGGGATACGCTAGTAGAATAATAAAAAAATTAAAATAATAAGTTGAAGCAAAAGAAGCAGAAAGCATGCTTAATTACGAAAAAAGACTTGTCGTTGTGACTTAATGTATCCACTCCGAAGTTCTCGTCCAGCTTGATGCTAAAGTGCCTATCATAAACTAGGAAATGTATGTCGCACATGCCACGCTCGTCTTCGCAGTATTCGCACATACCGAAATCCTTTTCGTCGTCAGACATTTCCTATGTTCATAGTTGAAACATTAATTGAAAATTGATCGAAGGCAACTACCAGGAAACTCAACACATAAATCCGGGGCACTCGATATTTCCTACATATTCTAGCACAAGTCAGGCTTAAATTCACGAAAAAAATCCGGCATGACCTTTGCTAAAATAGGACATATCGAGCGCCTGAAATTTGCCGGAACGGAAATGAATCAACACTCCGGCAAAACATAGGCCACTCGGATTTTCCCAGCGATACAAAGATGTTCATACACATACAATGATGCTTAAACTTGCAATTCCATCCGAATCAATTATCATAAGCATTCGCACATGAGCTCACCGACTAAATACCCTAGTTCTACTCTATTCAATACACCGAGGAGTGAATAAAGAGGAGGTGGACTTTTAGCTCACCGACTCAGGTGTAGAGGAAGTAGAGGTAGCTCGGATGACGATCACTCCAAGAAGACAAGACTGTACAAAGCCTGCATATTCCACCGAGTAAAATTTTAGATAATCAAATCTCATATAGCATTCTTTGGTCACAAAGTGATAAACTAGTTCTATTAACTACTTACTAAATAAACTAGTTCTATTAAGCACTTACTATAAATAAACTAGTTCTATTAAGCACTTACTATAAATAAACTGTAACGCCCCAAGACCGGAGCTTCAGATGTCTTCCAGGGTTTCCGAGATTTCGTTGTGTGATTTGTTTCGTCTGCTGCATTCATCTTTGCATCATGTGCATTGCATCATGTCATCATGCCATCATGTCATTTCTTTTCTTAACTCAACTAAATAAACCGTATGGATCTTCGATCCATTTAAACCGAGGGAATTCACATGGTGATTCTCTTTACAACATATCCTCTCGATATTTAGAGAGCTATAGTAATTATTCCATTTATTTGGAATTAACCATAACACACTTGCAAATATCCCATGCCTTTATTATCTCAATTCTTGGTCTCCAAACTTTGCCCATAAATTCTTTCGTCATTTTCCGGAGCTCCAACAAAAATCCGAACATTTTTGGACCTTCCTAACCCTCACTTCCTATTCACACCATTTGATTTTAAATCAAATGAGTTTGAATTTAAAACTTTAAAAAATGCCCACTCCATTTTTTCTTGGAACATGCACATTTTTGCGAGTCCGGGAAATTTATTCCCATGCCCAAATTCTTCCTCTAACCTTCTCTTCTCTCTTTTCCTTTCTCTTATTTTTTCTCTGTTTTTGTTAAGGGAAGAATTAAGAAGGAGAGAGGAGCCCAGCCAGGCATCTGGCCACTTGGGCCTCCTAGCAGAAGCCCGCCTAAGGTCCAGCCGCCGGCCTCTCTAGGGCAGCCCATCCCTCTCTACTGGGCCGGCCCAAGGCCAAAGCCCACCTATTCCTAACCTAACCCCCCTGGCCCAATCCCCATCTCTCTCGTCTCCCTGCTCGCGCCGCCAGAGACCAGCATCGCCCGATCCCATCTCCCTCTCCCTCGTTCTCCCTGTGCCGCCACACACACGCATCGTACCAGGGATCCCGATCCCATCTCCTCCCACACGCGCTGCTCTCCTCTCCCCTGCAGCCTCTCTCTCGGGCCATGGCGCTCGCGCCCCATCTTGCTCCAGGGAAAGAAACTCCCCTGCGCGCCTCCTTCCTCGCGCCCGTCCAGCAGCCCCCCGTGTCGCCGCCTCGCTGCCGCCTCCCCGTCTCCGACGAGCGCCGCCCTCTGCTTCCTCTACGGCGACCAGGAGTCCGCTGCATCGCCAGGAGGCCGCCGCATCACCGGGGACGCCAAGCGCCGCCCTCCTTCCTCTTCTACGCCGGCGCCGTCCATCCTCGTCGCCCCGCTGCATCGTCTGCTTCCTCGCCAAGGCCATGGATGCCTGGAGCCGCCGCCGTCCTGCTGCCATTCAGCTCCGAATCAGGCTGACCTCACCCTGCTCTGCTGCCTCCCCGTACCTCGACGCCGCCACCACGTCCTCGCCACCACGCCGGAGCAAGCCAACAGGTCCCTGCCGCTCCGTTCGGAGTTCGCCGGAACCAGGAGCTCGACCTCGAGCCTCTCCACGCACGTCCGGCACCCCTGCTTCCTCCCACGTCGCCCCTGCCTCGTTGCCTGCTTGCCTCTGTGCCCCTCCATGGAACCCAAGCATCGCCGCCGTGCGCTGCATGCCACTGAAGCTCTCGCTGCCGTCGTGCACAACCTCTGGCCCCTCTTGTCGTTGTCAAGACCCTCCAAATCAAGGAGTACCATGGCCGCCACCGAGACACTTGGATTCACCAAGATCGGCAAGTACCACGACTTACGGCACATGAACGACCACCGCTCCGAACGCCAAGTACCAGGACGTTGAGGACCCGCCAAGTTCATCTACAAACCGTGTCGACTACACACCCGGAGTGCGTTGAGTACCTCTACGGAAGACCCGAACGTCTACGAACCGTGTACGGTGACCGTTGCCAAGGACCGTCGAGTGAACGTCTACCCACGCCGTGTTTTTTTGACCAAGTTCGATGACGACCTTCGAAGAACTCGGATTCACCAAGTTCCACTACCGTCGCCTTTGGAAACCTCGGATGCGTCAAGTACCTCTTTAAAACGAACGTGTACCACTACCGGCGAGGACCAATTGTACCACTACTTCTTCTACCATCGCGGAACGACTACATCCCTCGACGAACTCGAACCGTCTCGTTTGCACTCTTCGAAGGTATAACCGCCGAGACGACCTTCCGATAATGAATGCATGTTGTTTGAGATGCCCGTGCTTGCTCCGTGCCCGAATTGTCGGTGCACGTTGCCCCTCTTTTGCCTTATCACCGTCGTCGACTCATGGGACACCCGGTATCCGGGAGTGCCCCACCATATTTTGCATGCATCCGCACACTTCTCCTTTGCATTGGTATCTCAATCGAGTTACTGGAACTGGAATGTTGCAGTGGCACCATTTTCGTTATCGTCGCCGTGGCACCCCTTTTTTTTCTGGCACGATGTCAAATGCCTCATCTCTTATCCTGTCAACTTTTAATAAAACTTGCATAAAACTTGAACATGTCATCCGCATCATGTTAACAACTTTTGAATGTTTAAAATTGTCGTTTGCATTAATTTACTAATGCATATGGGGATTTACCGTATTTGTTGTTTGCTATATCCGGCCCCATTTAAATTGTTTAGATAGATAATCCCTTTATGTTTCACCTCTTGACATGCTTAACAACATTTAATATTGTGGGGTACATAAACGAGATCGAACTAAATAACTTGAATGTGGTGTTTCGTCAATGTGCAACGGAGTTGCATATTGAGCTCCACTTAATTTGTAGGGCTGTTTGTGCACTTTGCCATGCCATGCCTCTTTAAACCGGACATGCATCATACTTGTTTGCGCATCGTGTCATGCTTATGTGGTGGTTGTTTACTATGTTGTTTGCTCCTTTCCGGTGTTGCTTCTTTGGGCTAGTTCCGATAACGTCGCGTTTGTGAGGAACCGTTCGACTACGTCCGTTTGTCTTCTTCAGGGACTTGTTCTTCTTCCTTGCGGGATTTCAGGCAAGATGACCATACCCTTGAAATCACTTCTATCTTTGCTTGCTAGTTGCTCGCTCTTTTGCTATGCCTATGCTGCGATACCTACCACTTGCTTATCATGCCTCCCATATTGTTGAACCAAGCCTCTAACCCACCTTGTCCTAACAAACCGTTGTTTGGCTATGTTACCGCTTTGCTCAGCCCCTCTTATAGCGTTGTTAGTTGCAAGTAAAGATTGAAGCTTGTTCCTTGTTGGAACATGGAGATGTTGTTCCTTGTTGGAACATGTTTACTTGTTGGGATATCACAATATCTCTTATTTAATGAATGCATCTATTTACTTGGTAAAGGGTGGAAGGCTCGGCCTTATGCCTAGTGTTTTGTTCCACTCTCGCCGCCCTAGTTTCCGTCATATCGGTGTTATGTTCTCGGATTTTGCGTTCCTTACGCGGTTGGGTTATAATGGGAACCCCTTGACAGTTCACTTTGAATAAAACTCCTCCAGCAAGGCCCAACATTGGTTTTACCATTTGCCACCTAGCCTTTTTTCCCTTGGGTTAGGCCAGCCCAAGGGTCATCTTTATTTTAACCTCCCCGGGCCAGTGCTTGTCTAAGTGTTGGTCCAAACTAGAGCCCCTTGCAGCGCCACCTCGGGGAAACTCGAGGGCTGGTTTTAGTTGTACGGATTGCTTATCCGGTGTTGCCCTGAGAACGAGATATGTGCAGCTCCTATTGGGATGTCGGCGCATCGGGTGGTCTTGCTGGACTTGTTTTACCATTGTCGAGGATGTCTTGGAGTACCGGGATACCGAGTCTGATCGGAATGTCTCGGGAGGAGGTCTATTCCTTCATTGACCGTGAGAGCTTGTGATGGGCTAAGTTGGGACACCCCTGCAAGGATTTGAACTTTCGAAAGCTGTGCCCGCGGTTATGGGCAGATGGGAATTTGTTAACGTCCGGTTGTAGATAACTTGAACCTTAACTTAATTAAAATGAGTCAACCACGTGTGTAACCGTGATGGTCTCTTTCCGGCGGAGTCCGGGAAGTGAACACGGTGTTGGAGTTATGCTTGACGTAGGTTGTTCTAGGATCACTTCTTGATCATACTTTTATCGACCGTGCTTTGCCTTGTCTTCTCGCTCTCTTTTGCGAACAGGTTAGCCACCATATATGCTAGTTGCTTGCTGCAGCTCCACCTCATACCTTTACCTTACCCATAAGCTTAAATAGTCTTGATCGTGAGGGTGCGAGATTGCTGAGTCCCCATGGCTCACAGATACTTCCAAAAACCAGCTTGCAGGTGCCGATGAGACCGTGCAGTTGACGCAACCAAGCTCAGGAGGAGCTCGATGAAGATCTTGTCCTTTGTGGTGTTTCGTTCTAGTTGATCAGTAGTGGAGCCCAGTTGGGGTCGATCGGGGACCTTTTCGCATTTGGGGTTCTTCTTTTATTTTGGTTCCGTAGTCGGACCTTGATTGTATTTGGATGATGTAATGCTTTATTCATGTAATTGTGTGAAGTGGCGATTGTAAGCCAACTATGTAACTTCTTCCCCTATTTTATTACATGGGTTGTTTGAAGATTACCTCACTTGCGACATTGCTTTCAATGCGGTTATGCCTCTAAGTCGTGCTTCGACACGTGGGAGATATAGCCGCATCGAGGGCGTTACATAAACTAGTTCTATTAAGCACTTACTATAAATAACATCTATCCATCCATCTATCTATATATCTATATTCTACAATGTCTACATTTAAATTACCTACATTCTATTCAAACCACCTAAAATAGTCAAAAAAAATTATTCTATTAAAAAACCTACATTATACAATGTCTACATTCTAAAATCTACATTTATATTACCTACATTCTACAAGAACAGAGACAAGGAAGGGAGGAAGGAGGGAGGGAGGAGGGGGGAAGGAGGGAGGAGGCGGGAAGGAGGAGTGAGGGAGGAGGGGGAGGAAGGAGGGAGGATGCGGGAAAGAGTGGGAGGGAGGTAGGTAGGAGGAGTTACCTCGGTGGCGGTGATGGCACGCGGGGGGGGGGGGGGGGGGACGGGGGGGGGGGGGGGGGGCGACAGCGGGATGGAGGAGGGAGCTAGGGAGGGAGGGGGCGACGATGGCGGGATGGAGGGAGATGGAGGAGGGTGAGGGAGTCCTGGATTAGGGGGTGTTCGGATAGCCGAACTATACCTTCCGCCGGACTCCAGGGCTATGAAGATACAAGATTGAAGACTCCGTCCCGCATCCGGAAGGGACTTTCCTTGGCGTGGAAGGCAAGCTTGAAGATACAGATGATCAGATCTCCTACCATTGTAACCGACTCTATGTAACCCTAACCCTCTTCGATGTCTATATAAACCGGAGGGTTTTAGTCCGTAGGACAACATACACATCAACAATCATACCATAGGCTAGCTTCTAGGGTTTAGCCTCTCTGATCTCGTGGTAGATCAACTCTTGTAATACCCATACCATCAATATTAATCAAGCAGGACGTAGGGTTTTACCTCCATCGAGAGGGCCCGAACCTGTGTAAAACTTCATGTCCCCTGCCTCCTGTTACCATCCAGCCTAGACGCACAGTTCGGGACCCCCTACCCGAGATCCGCCGGTTTTGACACCGACATTGGTGCTTTCATTGAGAGTTCCTCTGTGACGTCGCCGTCAGGCCCAATGGCTCCTACGATCATCAATGGCGATGCAGTCCAGGGTGAGACCTTCCTCCCCGGACAGATCTTCGTCTTCGGCGGCTTCGCACTGCGGGCCGATTCACTTGGCCATCTAGAGCAGATTGAAAGCTATGCCCCTGGCCGTTAGGTCAGATTCGGAAGTTTAAACTACACGGCCGACATCCGCGGGGACTTGATCTTCGACTGATTCGAACCACTGCCGAGCGCGCCGCACTGTCACGACGAGCATGCTCTAGCTCTGCCGCCGAGCAGTGCCCTGGAGGCCGCACCCGCGTCGGCCCCGACCCCTAGTTCGGAGCTGGCCGCGCCGATCGAGGACGGGCGGTTGGACGCCGCCCGGGGGCTGAGATCCCAACGGCGGTTGAGCCGAACACTAGCCCCATACCCTGCAAGACTCGTGACTCCATGGAGCCGGATTCTTCTCCGGACTCCGAACTCTCCGCGCCCCTGCCGAGCGAATCCGATTGGACGCCGATCATGGAGTTCACGGCCGCGGACGTCTTTCAGCACTCGCCTTTCGGCGATATTCGGAAGTCACTGAAGTCTCTCTCTTTATCAGGAGAGCCCTGGCCGGACTACGTTCAGCAAGGTTGGGATTCGGACGATGAAGAAATTCAAAGCCCACCCACCACCCACTTTGTAGCCACTGTCGACAACTTAACCGACATGCTCGACTTTGACTCCGAAGACATCGACGGTATGGACGCCGATGAAGGAGATGATGAAGAACTAGCACCTACTAGGCCCTGGAAAGCCACCTCGTCATATGACATATACATGGTGGACACCCCAAAAGAGGGAGAGGGCAATGGAACGGCGGAGGATGACCCCTCCAAGAAACAGCAAAAGCGCCGGCGTCAGCGGCGCCGCTCAAAATCCCGCCAACACAAAAACGGCGATTCCAGCACAGGAGATAATAATACCCCGGAAAGCGCCGAAGAACATCCCCTCGAGCAAGATTTAGCACAGGAGGATGGAGAAACCAGCCCTCATGAAAGAGCGGCCGACAGAGAGGTCGAGGACGATAATTGTATGCCTCCCTCCGAAGACGAGGCAAGCCTCGACAATGACGAATTCGCCGTGCCAGAGGATCCCGTCGAACAAGAGCGTTTTCAACGCAGGCTTATGGCCACGGCAAGAAGCCTCAAGAAAAAACAGCAACAACTTAAAGCTGATCAAGATCGGCTAGTCGATAGATGGACTGAAGTCCTTGCGGCCGAAGAGCATAAACCCGAACGCCCCTCCAAGTGCTACCCGAAGCGCAGGTTGCTACCCCGATTAGAGGAGGAAGCACTCGACATGGCCGACAGGCCACCTCGTGACCGCGACAGAGAGGCCTCATGGCCCTCCACCCAAGCCGCACCCCGTACCAAGGCACGGGAATACGCGCCGTACTTACGCGACATGTTGGAGGACAAGACAAGACAAACAAGATCGATCTACGGATCGCGTAGGCACCCCACGGCTCGAGACGACAACCGTCACGCCGGCCACAAATTCGGCAGGGCCGAACACAGTAGACAAAGCTCATTGGAGCTACGTCATGATATCGCCCAATACAGAGGCACCGCACACCCATTGTGCTTCACAGACGAAATAATGGATCATCAAATCCCCGAGGGTTTCAAACCCGTAAACATCGAATCATATGATGGCTCAACAGACCCCGCGGTATGGATCGATGATTATCTCCTTCATATCCACATGGCCCGCGGCGATGATTTCCACGCCATCAAATACCTCCCACTCAAGCTTAAAGGACCAGCCCGGCAGTGGCTTAATAGCCTGCCAATAGGGTCAATCAGCTGTTGGGAGGACCTGGAAGCCGCATTCCTCGACAATTTCCAGGGCACTTATGTGCGACCCCCAGACGTTGATGACCTAAGCCACGTAATTCAGCAGCCAGACGAATCGGCCAGGCAATTCTGGACACGGTTCCTAACAAAGAAAAATCAAATACTCGACTGTCCGGACGCAGAGGCCTTAGCAGCCTTCAAGCATAATATCCACGACGAGTGGCTTGCCCGGCACCTAAGACAGGAGAAGCCGAAATCTATGGCAGCACTCACGGCACTCTTGACCTGCTTTTGCGCGGGAGAAGATAGCTGGCTTGCTCATAGCAACAACATGACCAAGAACCCTGGTCATTCGGACACCAGGGACATTAGTAGCAGGTCGCGTCGCAACCAGCAGAAGCGCCGCATCAACGGCGACAACGCTAAGGATACGGCAGTTAATGCCGGATTCAGAGGCTCTAAATCCGGTCAATGGAAAAAGTCATTCAAAAGGAATCCTAGGGGCCCGTCCAACTTGGACCGAATACTCGACCGCTTGTGCCAAATACATGGCACCCTCGAAAAGCCGGCCAATCACACCAACAGGGACTGTTGGGTGTTCAAGCAGGCAGGCAGATTAAGCGGCAACAATGAAGACAAGGGGTTGCATAGCGATGACGATGAGGAGCCCCGGCCGCCGAACAACAATGGACAGAAGGGTTTTCCCCCACAAGTGCGGACGGTGAACATGATATACGCCACCCACGTCCCCAAGAGGGAGAAGAAGCGTGCGTTAAGGGACGTATACACGGTAGAGCCAGTCGCCCCAAAGTTCAACCCATGGTCCTCCTGCCCGATCACCTTTGATCAAAGAGACCATCCCACTAGCATCCGTCATGGCGGATTCGCCGCATTGGTTCTCGACCCAATTATTGATGGATTTCATCTCACTAGAGTCCTTATGGACGGCGGCAGTAGCCTGAACCTACTTTACCAGGATACAGTGCGGAAAATGGGCATAGATCCCTCGAGGATTAAGCCCACCAAAATGACCTTTAAAGGCGTAATACCAGGTGTAGAGGCCAGCTGCACAGGCTCAGTCACACTTGAAGTGGTCTTCGGATCTCCGGATAATTTCCGAAGCGAGGAGTTAATCTTCGACATAGTCCCGTTCCGCAGTGGTTATCATGCACTGCTCGGGCGAACCGCATTTGCCAAGTTCAATGCGGTCCCGCACTATGCATACCTTAAGATCAAGATGCCATGCCCTCGAGGAGTAATTACGGTCAATGGAAACACCGAACGCTCCCTCCATACGGAGGAGCACACGGCGGCCCTCGCAGCGGAAGTACAAAGCAGCCTTTCCAAGCAGTTCTCCAGTCGGCCATTCAACGACCGGACACCGTCAAGCGCTCCCGGAGTAACTTACAACAAGACCGCCTGGCATGTTTCGAGCAGGCGTAGCAATTCGGCCCCGACCCCAACCCTCGCAAAAAGGCGACGCCGGTACTTCGCGTCCATAACTACGCTCTGGAGATACCCTGGGCATAGGGTGAGGGGCACCATCACGGCACGCCCAAAACACGGCTTAAACTGCACCAGGGGCTGCCGATTTTTTACTTTTCTCTTACTTTTAGGACTCTACTCTTCAGAAGGACTGTTCGGCAGTTCAACTACCACACAAACGATGCAAGAACCAGGAAGCAGACAAGCCATGCCGCATTACGGAAATCACAGGTGGTCTCTATCACGAGCAGTATACCTGTTTCGCATACTATTCCGCAGCTTGCCCCTGGAGCAGACATGTTAAATAGTCCAACTTTTCATTTATCACATTACTTGTATCGTTCTGCTTTGATCACAACCATTTTAATGAACAATGCATAGCTTTTGTCTATTTTTTGCATTACCTTTTTTTCCTTAATGACATGTTGCACCCGTACACCTTGGTACGGCCAAAATACGCCAGGGGCTTCAGTACCCCTCAACATGGTGTAAGAAGTCCGAACACTTTCACAAGTGCGGCACCCCGAACTTATAGCATTATATGCATCGGCTCCGAATCATGTCTTGGGTCAATAGTTGGGTTTGCCCGGCTCCTATGTTTTGGTGCCTTATGTTCCGCTATATCGGCTAAGGTAGCACTAGGAGAACCACTGCGATTGTGCCCCAGTTGAGCTGGGCCAAGCACCTCACTGGAGAAAGCTAAAACTGACCGTCATGATGAGGCGAGAGCTGGTCGCTGTTCGAGAGGTCTTTTCGAGTCCTTAAAGACTTATGCCGCTTAGGGCAAGGAGTCGGCTCTGTCCGGCCAAGGCGTGGATAGCGCCCCGAACTCGGTCTTCCGAATACTAGGGGCTTCGCCGAAATTTAAAATTATAGAATTCGATGGCTAAGTGAGAGTGTTCACACATTATAGTCCGATTGCCTCGTTCGTTGGGCTGAGCGCCTCCCTCGAAGGACCCAAATATGGGAAAAAGAGCGCCCAGGTTTATCCCCGAACACCCCAGCACTAGCGGCAAGGGGGCAGAAGCCGATGACTCGCCATCTCTCAGTATTGATAAACAGCCGCACAGAAGGTAATATTTTAAATTCAAGCAGCATTGCTTAGCGCATATGAACAAGTTTTCAGCGCACAGGATAACACGAGTGGGTTTTATTCAAAAAATACATCCTTGGTACATTCATCTGCAATAAGGCGGGCACCCTTCAGAACATCCTTATAATAATTCTCGGGCTTGCGATGCTCTTTCCCCGGCGGTGGCCCGTCCTTCACAAGCTTCTCTGCATCCAGCTTGCCCCAGTGCACCTTAGCACGGGCAAGGGCCCTACGGGCACCTTCGATGCAGACGGAGCGCTTGATGTCTTCAAGCCTCGGACAGGCCTCCACCAGCCGCCGCACCAGCCCGAAATAGCTCCCAGGCAGGGCCTCTCCAGGCCACATCCGAACTAGGAGGCCCTTCATGGCCTGTTCGGCCGCCTTGTGGAGCTCGACCAGTTGCTTCAGCTGGTCGCTCAGGGGCACGGGGTGTCCGGCCTCAGTGTACTGCGACCAGAACACCTTCTCCATCGAGCTGCCCTCCTCGGCTCAATAGAATGCGGCGGCATCAGATACACTCCGGGGAAGATCTGCGAACGCTCCTAGAGAGCTCCGGATTCGGGTAAGTAACAGGTAACTCACGTTTATGTGTTTGCTTTGCATAAAGAATGCCTTACCCGCCGCAATCTTCTTCACCTCATCCAACTCCTGGAGGGTCCTCTGGGACTCGGCCTTGGCAGACTTGGCATTCTCTATAGCTGCCGCGAGCTCGGACGCTCGCGTCTTCGAGTCAAGCTCCAAACTCTCATGTTTCTTCATGAGAACCTGGAGCTCTTGCCGCACCTTGCCAACCTCAGCCTCGTACCTCTCCCGCTCGGTGCGCTCCACGGCCGCACTCTTCTCGGCCTCAAGCAGCGCTTGCTTAAGGGTCGCCACCTCAGACGTGGCCCCTACAATAGCCATGTCAATCCTGTCATTTTTTTGCAATTGCACCTTTTTTATATACATATTCAAACAGGGTATTCCTTACCTTCCTTCTCCTCGAGCTGCTTCTTGGCACGCTCGAGCTCTTGCTCGGACTTCTCGAGACTCTGCTTCAGCACGTCAACTTCCACAGTCAGTGCGGCGGACGCTAGCAGAGAAGCCTGCATATGCATATTGACTCCTTTTGTTAGAATCCTGCGAATTCTTTGATCCTCTATTCGGCTTTTCTTCCTGAACGCCCAACAGAGCATCAGGGGCTACTATCTATGCGGTAACATTATTTGAACATTCTTTACTTACCTCAAAGCCTGTTAAAAGGCTTGTACAAGCTTCAGTCTGTCCGCTTTTGGCGGACTGAACCTTCTGGATCACCGCACTCATAATAGTGCGGTGCCCCTCGTCGATGGAGGCACCTTGGAGCGCCTCCAACATATTGTCCGGCGCCTCCGGTTAGACGGAGGTCACCGGCACGGCAAGCTTGCTCCTCTTGGAAGGAGGTCGCCTGCCGGACTCTGGAACCCTTGAAGATTCCGGTGCTGTGTCCGGCCTTAAGCCGGACTTGGAGCCCTGGGGGGTTTCATCCCCTTTACTCCTGGAGTCCGGGAGGTCGCATTGCGGCGCCTCCAGGACCACCTCCTCCCGGCTTGGAACCTGTTGGGACAACACTTCGGTGTCGTCCACAGGATGGGGGGATGAAGCCGTCGGAAGCGAGTTTACCCCCGGCGGATCCAGTGAGCCGCTCGACGATGTGTCGAGCCGGTCTTTAGGTGGGCTGCATAAACACATTCGACGTAAGGAAAAGCTGTGCAATAAACAAATACTATGAGTCACTCCAGTATCCGGATACTTACGATTTTGCCAGGGGCTTGGCCCTGGGCTGCCACTCTTCGTCATTGTCGACGTTGGTGGAGCAGTCCGGAGGAAGGGTTTTCCCCTTCTTGGACCCTCCGGCCTCCTCAGAGAGGGCGGCCTTCCTTTTCTTCTCTCCTCCCGCTGGAGGGGGAGAGGTCTCTTCTTCTTCCTCCTCGTCTTCATGAGAGGAAGGCGCTTCGGGATCGTCGGATGACGAGTCCGACACCTCCTAGCGCCGGGCACTCTTTCGAGTCCCTGTGGCCCTTTTCGTGGCCTTCTTCTCCGGCACCACATAGGGTGCCGGAACCAGTAGCTTCGCCAAGTGAGCGCCCGCTGGGCCTTCGGGCAAAGGAGCCGGACAGTTGATCTGTTCGGACGTCACCTCCCAATCCTGTCAAAGATAAGGGAGCTTAGATCCCGCATAGAGTCAAACTGTGAAAAACTAATACCTTGTAAAAAGACGAAAACAGCTTACCGCCAGAGCGCGGTGCTGAGCATTGAATCCGCGATCCTCGGCAGCGGATGCGGGAGCCTCGGCGCCCTTGAAAAGCATCCTCCAGGCATCTTCGTACGTCGTGTCGAAGAGCCTGTTAAGAGTTTGATGCTGCGCCGGGTCGAACTCCCAAAGGTTGAAGGCCCATCGTTGACACGGGAGGATCAGGCGGATGAGCATAACCTGGACTACATTGACAAGCTTGAGCTTCTTGTCCACCAGGGTTTGGATGCATGTTTGGAGTCCGGTCAGCTCTCCTTTTTTACCCCACGACAGGCCAGTCTCCTTCCAGGAGGTGAGCCGCATAGGGGGTCCGGACCAAAACTCGGGGGCTGCGACCCATTCGGGGTCGCACGGCTCGATGATGTAGAACCACCCCGACTGCCACCCCTTCAGGGTCTCCACAAAGGAGCCCTTGAGCCACAGGACGTTGGCCATCTTGCCAACCATGGCGCCGCCGCATTCCGCCTAGCTGCCGCACACCACCTTCGGCTTAACGTT
Organism: Triticum urartu; assembly: GCF_003073215.2. Classification (NCBI taxonomy): domain Eukaryota; kingdom Viridiplantae; phylum Streptophyta; class Magnoliopsida; order Poales; family Poaceae; genus Triticum; species Triticum urartu. The sequence continues at coordinate 137,300,785 of NC_053023.1, forward strand.
GAAGGTCTTTAGCCATAAGCCGAAATGGGGGCGGATGCGGAGGAAAGCCTCGCACATGACGATAAACGCCGAGATGTTGAGGACGAAGTTCGGGGCCAGATCGTGGAAATCCAGGCCATAGTAGAACATGAGCCCCCGGACAAATGGATGCAGAGGGAAGCCCAGTCCGCGGAGGAAATGGGGGAGAAATACCACCCTCTCATGAGGCCTAGGAGTGGGGATGAGCTGCCCCTTTTCGGGGAGTCGGTGCGCGATGTCGCTAGCCAGATATCCGGCCTTCCTCAGCTTTTTGTGTGTCCCTCCGTGACGGAGGAGACCATCCACTTGCCTCCCGCTCCGGACATGACTGGAGAAGGTCGAGGTGGTAGTGCGGACTTGGGCGCTGGAGCTCGAGTGCGCAAGAATGGATAGGCAGAGGAGGAAGAAGGCGTGGGTGAAAAGGTGAATCCTTATCCCCTTATATGGGCGTATGCGATTATGTGTCCCCACCAGCCTAATAAAACTTGCTTATCTCCAAGCGCCGTAATCAAAGGCGCGATTGGGTTACCCATGCCCATATTGATGAGAATCCCGAAATGAGGGGGCACGATCTCTGCTTCAACAAGACATGCCAAGGAAACCGCCTCGCACAACGCGCTGAGGTGGGATAATTAAATGGATAAAGGCTTGGCTGTGGTGTGTCGCACCACGAAATACGTTAGCAGATTAGATTTGTGTCAATATTATTATCCTCTCTATGGCAATATGTGGAAACTTATTTTGCAGAGCCGGACACTATCTTTGTATTCAAGATCTTCTATGAAGTACTTGGAGGAGGAACCCGCCTTGCAATGCCGAAGACAATTTGCGCGCCGGACCCGTCGTCATTGAAGCCTGGTTCAGGGGCTACTGAGGGAGTCCTGGATTAGGGGGTGTTCGGATAGCCGAACTATACCTTCCGCCGGACTCCCGGGCTATGAAGATACAAGATTGAAGACTCCGTCCCGCATCCGGAAGGGACTTTCCTTGGCGTGGAAGGCAAGCTTGAAGATACGGATGATCAGATCTCCTACCATTGTAACCGACTCTATGTAACCCTAACCCTCTCCGGTGTCTATATAAACCGGAGGGTTTTAGTCCGTACGACAACATACACATCAACAATCATACCATAGGCTAGCTTATAGGGTTTAGCCTATCTGATCTCGTGGTAGATCAACTCTTGTAATACCCATACCATCAATATTAATCAAGCAGGACGTAGGGTTTTACCTCCATCGAGAGGGCACGAACCTGGGTAAAACTTCGTGTCCCCTGCCTCCTGTTACCATCCGGCCTAGACGCACAGTTCGGGACCCCCTACCCGAGATCCGCCGGTTTTGACACCGACAGAGGGAGCTAGGGAGGGACGGGCGACGGTGGCGGGATGGAGGAGGGAGAGGATGTAGGACAGAGGGGGCGATGGCGGCAGCAGCTAGTGGCACTACCGCGACGGCGGACGACGGGGTGAGGGGGATGGATGAGGGAGTGGCGAGGGGAAAGTGAGGGGTGGGTGCAGAAGATATGATGGCTTTAGTAGTAGCACTCTTTAGGGAAAAACACTACTACTAAACTCTATAGCAGTAGCGCTTTGTACTATAACCCGCTACTGCTAAGGATAAGCATGTAAAAATAAACATCAAAAATACATTGGTCATGAATGATGTTTTTGTGTAGAATCTAAACTTAGCTGCAAGAGGGGATGATACTTAGCAGCAGCGTGTGTTGGCGAAACGGGCTAATGCTAAGTACGTTAGTAGTAGCGCGTCTCTTGAAAGGGCGCTACTACTATACCTAGTCTGGAGGCAACGCCCTGGCAATTGTAGTAGGAGCGCTCTTTTCACATCGCACGCTACTGCTACTGGGTTATTAGTAGCTCAGTTTTATTCAGAGCACTGCTAGTAAGTAGCAGTAGCGCTTGTTTTTAAACCGCGCTGCTGGTAAGATTCTGTGTATAAGGTTTTCCCTAGTAGTGCATAATTTTGTTCAGCCGACGCGAATCCCGGAGGAAGACTGAGGTGGAATGACAACACGCGGGGCATCACGTGTTCAAACCCGGGGTGGCAGGGGTCAAAAGATCTGGTTCCTAGACCTGATGGGATACTAATGCCTCGTGTCAAGGCACTCGATTACCCGATTGACAAATGAGGCAGTGGGAGAGGCAAGTGGACTGAGCCACGACCTTCACCAACATTTACGCATAGGACTTGGGGGCTGGCTCACCATTTTTGTCAATTCACACATCCTGCTGACTGATTAGACTCGACGAGGTAAATTGCATGACACGTGTGGCCCATGCGCTGTAAAGGGCCTGGCCCCGACAACGTGTGAGGCACTCATCGAGACCAGGCCCGAGGGCTTTTGCCAGTACCGTGAATAGCTGGTTCACGGAACCAACTATGCACGGGCCACAACACTACAAAAAAATACACTTCCGTGATGATACGTGTTTGTCACAGTAGGTCGCGTTTTTTGTCATGCATGTACATCCATGACAAATTTATGACATAATCAAGATAGTCATACCTGTGCTGTCGTAGAAGTGTTCCATGACATTACCAAAATTATCATCACGGAAGTGTCCAATTCCATGACGATAAATCGCGTGTCACAGAAGTGCTTTCGTCAAGGGTGACCGACATGTGGCATCCACTATAACGAAACGCCGTTAAGCTATCAGATCGGGTTTTGGATCCGATAACCCGTTAACAGCCCCGACCAATGGGAAATTTCCACATGTAAAATTCTTATTGGCCGGACGAAACACGTGTCAGCTCGTTAGTGGGTCAGATAGGCACCTATGATATGTCGACACGTGCCATTGCCCACCACTGGCCTATTTAGCTTACAAAGCCGGCCCGTTTGACTTGGTCAAAAGTTAATGGGATGGCCCATGAAAAGCCTGTTAACGGTCTCTTCGCAAATAGCCCATTTTACGGCCCGTTAGGCCCTAAAGGAAATCGGCCCAACAACTTCATGTGGGCCGTTGAATATAACACCATCCCATTTCACTTTCGGCCCATGTATGGCCCACGACGTCTTTCGGCCCATATGAGGCCTTCATATCTTTCGGCCCTTTACAGGCCCACGGTGACTCTAGGCCATAATGAACAGTAATTTTCTTTATACCCGTTAACGGCCCGTGATTTACATGGGCCGTTTCCAGCCCATGTTAGCTTTCGGCCTATTGATGGCCCATACGTTCTTGGGCTCCTTTTCGGCCCTTGATTACTTCCGGCCCGTTACTGGCATGTTCCCCTAATGGGCCAAATTCGGCCCATGGCAAGAGTCGGCCCGTTCCTGGTCTGTTCCCCTAATGGGCCAAATTCGGCCCATGGCAAGAGTCGGCCCGTTACTGGCCTGTTACCCTAATGGGCTAAATTCGGCCCATGGCAAGAGTCGGCCCGTTTCTGGCCTGTTAACCCGTTGCGCCGTTTCCAGCCCGTCCTATATTCTGGCCCATTAACGACCCGTTATGCCTGTGATAGAATTAAGCCTTTGCTGCCCTACGGCCTGTTAACAGCCTATTACCGTGCTGGGCCAATACCAATTACGCCCGATTACGGCCCATGTAGACCCATTTATCCGACGGCCCGAGGCCCACCGATTACTGGCCCATTTATCGACGGGCCGTAGGAGACCCATGGATCCTATGGCCCGTATATGGCCCATGGTAGTTGTGGCCACTAGCAAACCAGGGAAAAAGAAGACTAGGAAATAAATAAGGCCGAAACTAACGCTAGGCTATTAAGGCGATTGCACAGATTACATCCACTCGGCATCAAAGATCGCCACCAGTGCAAATATAGGGAACACCCTACACTATACAAAAATGGCTTGCTGTTTTCTTCAGCCGGTGGCTACACGTTAAGAATAAATTTTGTATCGCACCAAAACAAATTAAAACTATATAACAAAAGGAAGGTTGGCATAAAACTTAACAGTCTAGCAGATAAATGCACCACCAGAAGTTCAAAAGCTCAGTTCATTTGACCTGACTGTTACGTTTTCATGCTGTATTGTCCGATGTAGCACCATAACCCTCGCCTTCATTTCCCCTAGGCTCCTGAACAACATAGCAAATGTCTGATAGTATGGTTTCAAAACCATGCATATCTTGACGACATTGAGCAATGTTTCTCCTTGTTTCACAAAGGGTCTCTGTTAGGGAATGGACTTGTGTCTGGAGCGCAGATACAACATTGCTTTGAGCTTGCATATCTTGATCATGAGGCAGTTTGGATGATATTGCCTTAACAACCAACCCAGTATTACGTAGGAACGTGCTTTTGGCACTGTTAGTGGACAGGTACTGACCCACTGCAGCAAGAGCTGACATTGCGGTTATAGTTGCCTCGCCACCTTCAGCGGTTCCACCATTTTTTCCATAGCTCACTGAAAAGTTGAGGTTTTACATTAGTAGTACCAGAACATAAGATATTAAGGAGGCAGCAAAACCAAACAAAATAGCTTTGGTCTATATACAGAACTTATTCTGGTGAACCCATGTAAAATATTAGTTGTATTTTATTGCAAAGTACATAATAAAACCAGGTTCCAAACATATGACCATGTACCATCGCTAATGTATTGTCTATTTCTTCACATTGTATTGAGGGCTAAGGATAAAGAGACGAAGTTTATAATACGATAAGCATAGTATGACATCATTCATATTACAAAACAACTGAGAACAGACAAACAGACAATTGTAACGTTGTGTGGGCAAGTCCAGCACGGAACTAGATTACAGGTCAAGATCAAAGGAACATCACTCCTCTCTTTTAAACCTTGTAAGGTGCAATGATACGCTAAGACAATTGTGTATAAAATTGAAAAGAGTAATAGACATTGGCTGCAAACCATGTAGTTCAAGGCACAAGTCAGAGTAAGTAGTAGTTAAAAGGCATGAGGATTAAGGACTTACAATAGCGGCTTTGACTGGTGTAGTCATGCCCTTCTTCTTGCTGGTGTGTCAGTCCTTGAAGATTTCCACAGCATTTGGTTCAGGTACTTTTTGGTCCTTGCGGGCTTTCCTCTGCATTTCGAACAAGTCAATATAGATCTGATAATATGGTACAACGAAAAGAGTGAAACAAAAGCTAACTACAAGAGCCTTGCAGTGTGCAATATAGCTACGAGATCTTGTCGTCTGTTGGAATTTCACTTTCGTACGGTTGGCCTTGTTCTTTGAATAGTTCACCTACAAGAAGATAGATTTGTGTGGCCAATACTTCTCCAACGTATCTATAATTTTTGATTGCTCCATGCTATATTATCTACTGTTTTGGACTATATTGGGCTTTATTTTCCACTTCTATATTATTTTTGGGACTAACCTATTAACCGGAGGCCCAACCCAGAATTGCTGTTTTTTTTGCCTATTTCAGTGTTCCGGATAAACAGAATATCAAATGGAGTCCAAACGGAATAAAATCTTCGGGAACGTGATTTTCTCACCGAACGTGATCCAGGAGACATGGACCCTACTCCAGGGGGGTCAAAGAGGAGGTCACGAGGGTGGGGGGCGCACCCTCCCCCCAGGGCGCGCCCCCTGCCTCGTGGGCCCCTCGGTGCTCCACTGACGTACTCCTTCCTCCTATATATACACACGTACCCCCAAACAATCAGAACAGGAGCCAAAAACCTAATTCCACCGCCGCAACTTTCTGTATCCACGAGATCCCATCTTGGGGCCTGTTCCGGAGCTCCGCCGGAAGAGGGCCGTCATCACGGAGGGCTTCTACATCATCCTAGCCCCTCCGATGAAGTGTGAGTAGTTTACCTCAGACCTTCGGGTCCATAGTTAGTAGCTAGATGGCTTCTTCTCTCTCTTTGAATCTCAATACAAAGTTCTCCCCCTTTCTTGTGGAGATCTATTCAATGTAATCTTCTTTTTGCGGTGTGTTTGTTGAGACCGATGAATTGTGGGTTTATGATCAAGTCTATCTATTAATAATATTTGAATCTTCTCTGAATTATTTTATGTATGATTGGTTATCTTTGCAAGTCTCTTCGAATTATCCGTTTGGTTTGGCCAACTAGATTGGTAGTCCTTGCCATGGGAGAAGTGCTTGGCTTTGGGTTCGATCTTGCGGTGTCCTTACCCAGTGACAGAAGGGGCAGCAACGCACGTATTGTATCGTTGCCATTGAGGATAACAAGATGGGGTTTATTTCATATTGCATGAATTTATCTCTCTACATCATGTCATCTTGCTTAAGGCGTTACTCTGTTTTTAACTTAATACTCTAGACGCATGCTGGATAGCGGTGGATGAGTGGAGTAATAGTAGTAGATGCAGAATCATTTCGATCTACTTGTCACGGACGTGATGCCTATATACATGATCATGCCTAGATATTCTCATAACTATGCTCAATTCTGTCAATTGCTCAACAGTAATTTGTTCACCCACCGTAGAATACTTATGCTCTTGAGAGAAGCCACTAGTGAAACCTATGGCCCCCGGGTCTATTCTCATCATATCAATCTCCATCACTTTAATCTTGCTTTGCTTTTACTTTTTACTTTGCATCTTTATACCAAAAATACCAAAAATATTATATCTATCAGATCTCACTCTCGTAAGTGACCGTGAAGGGATTGACAACCCCTAATCGCGTTGGTTGCGAGTAGCTATCGCTTTGTGCAGGTACGAGGGACTTGAGCATGGCCTCCAACTGGATTGATACCTTGGTTCTAAAAAACTAAGGGAAATACTTATGCTACTCTGCTGCATCATCCCTTCCTCTTCGGGGAAAACCAACGCAAGCTCAAGACGTAGCAAGAAGGATTACTAGCGCCGTTGCCGGGGAGTCTACGCAAAAAGTCAACATACCAAGTACCCATCACAATCCCTATCTCTCGCATTACATTATTTGCCATTTGCCTCTCGTTTTCCTCTCCCCCCAATTCACCCTTGCCGTTTTATTCGCCCTCTCTCTATCCTCCCTCTCTATTTGCCTCTTTTTGCCCGCTTGCCTTTTTGTTTGCTCGTGTCTTAGATTGCTTGTTTGTCGCGATGGCTCAAGATACTACTAAATTGTGTGACTTCACCAATACCAATAATAATGATTTCCTTAGCACTCCGATTGCTCCTCTTACCGATGCTGAATCTTGTGAAATTAATACTGCTTTGTTGAATCTTGTTATGAAAGATCAATTCGCCGGCCTTCCTAGTGAAGATGCCGCTACTCATCTGAATAGCTTCGTTGATTTATGTGATATGCAAAAGAAAAAAGATGTCAATAATGATGTCGTTAAATTGAAGCTATTTCCTTTTTCGCTTATAGATCGTGCTAAAGCTTGGTTTCCGTCTTTGCCTAAGAATAGTATTGATTCATGGAACAAGTGCAAAGATGCTTTTATCTCTAAGTATTTTCCTCCCGCTAAGATCATCTCTCTTAGAAACGATATTATGAACTTTAAACAACTTGATCATTAACATGTTGCACAAGCTTGGGAGAGAATGAAATTAATGATACGTAATTACCCTACTCATGGTTTGAATTTGTGGATGATCATACAAATTTTTTATGCTGGATTGAATTTTGCTTCTAGAAATCTTTTAGATTCGGCCGCGGGAGGCACTTTTATGGAAATCACTTTAGGAGATGCAACTAAACTACTAGATAATATTATGGTTAATTATTCTCAATGGCAAACTGAAAGATCTTCTAATAAAAAAGTGCATGCGATAGAAGAAATTAATGTGTTGAGTGGAAAGATGGATGAACTTATGAAATTATTTGCTACTAAGAGTGTTTCTTCTGATCCTAATGATATGCCTTTGTCTACTTTGATTGAGAATAAATATGAATCTATGGATGTGAATTTTGTTGGTAGGAATAATTTTGGTAACAACGCTTATAGAGGGAATTTTAATCCTAGGCCATATCCTAGTAATCCTTCTAATAATTATGGGAATTCCTACAACAACTCTTATGGAAATTATAATAAGATGCCCTCTGAATTTGAGAATAGTGTTAAAGAGTTTATGAATTCACTTGATATCAATGAGTCTCTCAAAGCTTAGATCTATTCCTCCTAAGCATGATATCAATGAGTGCTTTGCTTGAGGAGAAATTGCTTAAAGTTGATGATTTGGCTAGAAACATTGATAGAATTTCTCTTGAGGTTGATTATTTAAAGCTTAGATCTATTCCTCCTAAGCATGATATCAATGAGTCTCTCAAAGCCATGAGAATTTCCATTGATGAGTGCAAGGAAAGAACCGCTAGGATGCGTGCCTCCAAAGATGCCTTTATTAAAGCATGTTCTTCAAATACCTATGAAAGTCAAGATGAAGATCTAAAAGTTATTGATGTTGTTGGAAATATGCCCTAGAGGCAATAATAAATTAGTTATTATTATTATATTTCATTGTTCATGATAATCGTTTATTATCCATGCTAGAATTGTATTGATAGGAAACTCAGATACATGTGTGTATACATAGACAACACCATATCCCTAGCAAGCCTCTATTTGACTAGCTCGTTGATCAATAGATGGTTACGGTTTCCTGACCATGGACATTGGATGTCGTTGATAACGGGATCACATCATTAGGAGAATGATGTGATGGACAAGACCCAATCCTAAGCCTAGCACAAAGATCGTGTAGTTCGTTTGCTAAAGCTTTTCTAATGTCAAGTATAATTTCCTTAGACCATGAGATTGTGCAACTCCCGGATACAGTAGGAGTGCTTTGGGTGCGCCAAACGTCACAACGTAACTGGGTGGCTATAAAGGTACACTACAGGTATCTCCGAAAGTGTCTGTTGGGTTGGCACGAATCGAGACTGGGATTTGTCACTCCGTGTAAACGGAGAGGTATCTCTGGGCCCACTCGGTAGGACATCATCATAATGTGCACAATGTGACCAAGGAGTTGATCACGGGATGATGTGTTACGGAACGAGTAAAGAGACTTGCCGGTAACGAGATTGAACAAGGTATCGGGATACCGACGATCGAATCTCGGGCAAGTACAATACCGCTGGACAAAGGGAATTGTATACGGGATTGATTAAGTCCTTGACATCGTGGTTCATCCGATGAGATCATCGTGGAACATGTGGTATCCAACATGGGTATCCAGATCCCGCTGTTAGTTATTGATCGGAGAGTTGTCCCGGTCATGTCTGCATGACTCCCGAACCCGTAGGGTCTACACACTTAAGGTTCGATGACGCTAGGGTTATAGGGAATAGATATACGTGGTTACCGAATGTTGTTCGGAGTCCCGTATAAGATCCCAGACATCACGAGGAATTCCTGAATGGTCCGGAGGTAAAGATTTATATATGGGAAGTCCTGTTTTGGTCACCGAAAAAGTTTTGGGTGCTATCGGTAACGTACCGGGACCACCGGGAGGGTCCCGGGGGTCCACCAGGTGGGGCTACCTGCCCCAGAGGGTTGCGTGGGCCAAGTGTGAGAGGGGACCAGCCCCAGGTGGGCTGGTACGCCCCCCACCAGGGCCCAAGGCGAAGAGAGAAGGGAAAAAGGGGAAACCCTAGGCTCAGATGGGCCTAAGGCCCACCTAGTGGTGCGCCCCCCTCTCTCCCCCCTCGGCCACCCCCCTAGATGGGATCTAGGGCTGGCCGCCACCCCTAGGGGTGGAAACCTAGGTGGGGGCGCAGCCCCTCCCCTCCCCCTATATATACTTGAGGTTTTGGGCTGCCATACACACGAGAACATCTCCTACTTGGCGCAGCCCTACCCCTCTCCCTCCTCGTCTCTTGCGGTCCTTGGCGAAGCCCTGCTGGAGTACCACGCTCCTCCACCACCACCACGCCGTCGTGCTGCTCCTGGATGGAGTCTTCCCCAACCTCTCCTTCTCCCCTTGCTGGATCAAGGCATAGGAGACGTCACCGGGCTGTACGTGTGTTGAACACGGAGGTGCCGTCCGTTCGGCACTAGGATCATCGGTGATTTGGATCACGACGAGTATGACTCCATCAACCCCGTTCACTTGAACGCTTCCGCTTAGCGATCTACAAGGGTATGTAGATGCACTCTCCTTCCCCTCGTTGCTAGATTACTCCATAGATTGATCTTGGTGATGCGTAGAAAATTTTGAATTTCTGCTACGTTCCCCAACAGTGGCATCATGAGCTAGGTCTATGCGTAGTTTCTATGCACGAGTAGAACACAAAGCAGTTGTGGGCGTTGATTTTGTCAATTTACTTTCCGTTACTAGTCTTATCTTGATTCGGCGGCATCGTGGGATGAAGCGGCCCGGACCGACCTTACACGTACTCTTACGTGAGACTGGTTCCACTGATTGACATGCACTAGTTGCATAAGGTGGCTAGCGGGTGTCTGTCTCTCCCACTTTAGTCGGATCAGATTCGATGAAAAGGGTCCTTATGAAGGGTAAATAGAAATTGGCATATCACGTTGTGGTTTTGGCGTAGGTAAGAAACGTTCTTGCTAGAAACCTATAGCAGCCACGTAAAAACTTGCAACAACAATTAGAGGACGTCGAACTTGTTTTTGCAGCATATGCCTTGTGATGTGATATGGCCAATAGGATGTGATGAATGATACATGTGATGTATGAGATTGATCATGTTCTTGTAATAGGAATCACGACTTGCATGTCGTTGAGTATGACAACCGGCAGGAGCCATAAGAGTTGTCTTTATTTATTTATGACCTGCGTGTCAACATAAACGTCATGTACTTACTTTACTTTATTGCTAAAGCGTTAGCCATAGTAGTAGAAGTAATAGATGACGAGAAAACTTCAAGAAGACACGATGATGGAGATCATGATGATGGAGATCATGGTGTCATGCCGGTGACAACGATGATCATGGAGCCCCGAAGATGGAGATCGAGAGGAGCAAAATGATATTGGCCATATCATGTCACTATTTGATTGCATGTGATGTTTATCATGTTTTACATCTTATTTGCTTAGAACGACGGTAGCTTAAATAAGATCATCCCTCACTAAAATTTCAAGAAAGGTGTTCCCCCTAACTGTGCACCATTGTGAAGGTTCGTTGTTTCGAAGCACCACGTGATGATCGGGTGTGATAGATTCTAACGTTCGAATACAACGGGTGTAAGCCAGATTTACACGGCAAAAACACTTAGGTTGACTTGACGAGCCTAGCATGTACAGACATGGCCTCGGAACACGGAAGACCGAAAGGTCGAGCATGAGTCGTATAGAAGATACGATCAACATGAAGATGTTCACCGATGTTGACTAGTCCATCTCACGTGATGATCGGACACGACCTAGTTGACTCGGATCATGTTTCACTTAGATGACTAGAGGGATGTCTATCTGAGTGGGAGTTCATTAAATAATTTGATTAGATGAACTCAATTAGCATGAACATAGTCTAAATTGTCTTTGCAAATATGTTGTAGATAAATAGCTCACGTTGTAGCTCCCTGTTTCAATACGTTCCTAGAGAAAGATTAAGTTGAAAGATATTGTAAGCAATGATGCGGACTAGGTCCGTAGTCCGAGGAGTGTCCTCACTGCTACACAGAAGGCTTATGTCTTTGATGCACCGCTCGATGTGCAAACCCCTACAACGTCGTCTGTGGATGTTGTGAACACCTGACAGACACATCCTGATGACTACTTGATAGTTTAGTGCACCATACTTTACGGCTTAGAATCGGGATTCCAATGACGTTTTGAACGCCATAAGACATATGAGATGTTCCAAGAGCTGAAATTGGGATTTCAGGCTCATGCCCGTGTTCAGAGGTGTGAGACCTCCGACAAGTTCTTTAGCCAACAAGATGGAGGAGAATAGCTCAGCTAGTGAGCATGTGCTCAGAATGTCTGGGGTGCTACAATCACTTAAATCAAGTGGGAGTTAAACTTCCAGATAAGATAGTGATTGATAGAGTTCTCTAGCCACTATCACTAAGCTACTAGATCTTCGTGATGAACTATGACATGCAAGGGATGGAGTTGATCCCGGAGCTGTTCGCGGTGCTTAAGACCTTAAGAGGTAGAAATCAAGACGGAGCATCAAGTGTTGATGGTTTAACAAGACCACTGGTTTCAAGAAGGGCAAGGGCTAGAAGGGAAACTTCATGGATGGCAAACCAGTTGCCGCTCCAGTAAAGGAACCCAAGGTTGAACCCAAACCCGAGACTAAGTGCTTCTATTGTAAGGGGAATGGTCACTGGTAGCGGAATTACCCCAAATGCATGGTAGATAAGAAGGCTGGCAACTTCAACAAAGTATATACGTGTTATTAATGTGTACCTTACTAGTACTCCTGGTAGCACCTGGGTATTGGATACCGGTTCAGTTGCTATTATTGGTGACTTGAAGCAAAAGCAACGGACTAAACGGAGACTAGCTAATGGCGAGGTGACGATGTGTGTTGGAAGTGTTTCCAAAGTTGATGAGATCACCACCGCACGCTCCATCTGCCTTCGGGATTAGTATTGAACCTAGATATATGTTATCAGGTGTCTACGTTGAGCATGAATATGATTAGATCATGTTCATTGCAATACGGTCATTCATTTAAGTTAGAGAATAATGGTTATTCTGTTTACATGAATGATACCTTTCATGGTCATGCACCCTATGTGAATGGTTCATTGAATCTCGGTCGTGGTAATACACATGTTCACGCCAAAAGATGCAGAGTTAATAATGATAGTACCACTTTCTCGTGGCACTGCCGCTTATGTCATATTGGTGTAAGATGCATGAAGAAACTCCATGTCTACGGATGTTTGGAGTCACTTGATTTTGAATCACTTGACACATGCGAGCCATGCCTCATGGGCAGGATGACTAAGACCCCGTTTTCAGGTACAATGAAACGGGCAAGTGACTTGTTGGAAATCATACATGCTGATGCTTGTGATCCAATGAGAATTGAAGCGTGCGGTGGATATCGCTATTTTCTCATCTTCACTGACGATTTGAGTAGATATAGGTATATTTACTTAATGAAGCACAAGTCTGAAACGTTTGAAAAGTTCAAGCGATTTCAGAGTGAAGTTAAGAATCATCATAACAAAAAGATCATGTTCCTACGATCTGATCAAAAGGGGATTTTCTGAGTTATGAGTTTGGCAATCACTTAAGACATTGTGGAATTGTTTCACAGTTGAAGCCACCTCGAACACCACAAGATAATGGTATGTCCGGACGTCGTAATCGAACCTTATGAGATATGGTGCGATCTATGATGTCTCTTATCAATCTACCGTTTTCATTTTGAGGTTATGCGTTAGAGACAGTTGCATTCACTTTAGATAGGACACCATCTAAGTCCGTTGATACGGCATCGTATGAACATTGGTTTGGCAAGAAAGCAAAGTTGTCGTTTCTTAATGTTTGGGGCTGCGATGCTTAAGGCTTCAGCCGGAGAAGCTCGAACCCAAAGAGGACAAACACATCTTCATAGGATACCCAAAGGTGACAGTAGGGTATACCTTCTATCTTAGATCCGAGGGCAAATTGTTTGTCGCTAAGAACGGGTCCTTTCTCAAGAAGGAGTTTCTCTCGAAAGAATTGAGTGGGAGGAAGATAGAAGTTCATGAGGTTGTCGAACCTTTACTTCAACCAGAGAGTGATGCAACACAGAAAGATGTTTTCTGTGGCGCCTACGTCTGTTGAATAGGAAGTTAATGATAGTGATCATGAAGCTTCGGATCAAGTTGCTATCGAACCTCGTAGGTCGACAAGGATGTGTACTACTCCTAAGTGGTACGGTAATCCTGTCTTAGATATCATGTTGTTAGACAACAATGAACCTACGAGCTATGGAGAAGCGATGGTGGGCCCGTATTCTGACAAATGGTTAGAAGCCATGAAATCCGAGATAGGATCCATATATCAGAACAAAGTATGGACTTTGGTGGACTTTCCCGATGATCGGCAAGCCATTGAGATAAATGGATCTTTAAGAAGAAGACGAACGTGGGCGGTAATGTTATCGTCTATGAAGCTCGACTTGTGGGAAAGAGTCTTTTCACAAGTTCAAGGAGTTGACTACGTTGAGAAGTTCTCACCCGTAGCGATGCTTGAGTCCGTCGGAATTATGATAGCATTAGCTGTATTTTTCGATTATGACATCTTACAGATGGATGTCAAAACAAGTTTTCTTACCAGTTTTTCGTAAGAAAAGTTGTATGTGATACAATAAAGGGTTTTGTCGATCCTAAGGATGCTAAAAGGTATGCTGGCTCTAGCGATCCTTCTATGGACTAGAGCAAGCATCTCGGAATAGGAATATATGCTTTGATTCAAAGCTTTTAGGTTTATACAATGTTTGCTAGAAACTTGTATTTACAAGAAAGTGAGTGGGAGCACTACAACATTTCTGATAAGTATATGTGGATGACATATTGTTGATTCGAAATGATGTAGAATTTCTGAAAAGCATAAACAGTTGTTTGAAGAGTGATTTTCAAAGGAAGACCTTGATAAAGCTGCTTACATATTGGGCATCAAGATCTATAGAGATAGATCAAAACGCCTGATGATACTTTCAAAGAACGCACACCTTGACATGTTTTTGAAGGAGTTCAAAATAGATCAGTCAAAGAAGGGGTTCTTACCTGAGTTGTAAGGTGTGAAGTTGAGTAAGACTCAAAGCTTGACCATGACAGAAGAAAGAGGAAGGACGAAGGTCGTCCCCTATGCTCTTGTCATAGGCTCTATACGGTATGCCATGCTGAGTACCGCACCTGATGTGTGCCTTGCCACATGTCTGGCAAGAGGGTACAAAGGTGATCTAGGACTGGATCACCAGATAGCGGTCAAAATTGTCCTTAGAGGAATAAGGAAATGTTTCTCGGTTATGGAGGTGGTAAAGAGTTCGACGTAAAGAGTTACGTCGATGCAAGCTTAACACCTATCCGGATAGCTCTGAGTAGAGATACCGGATACGTATAATGGAGCAATAATTTGGAATAGCTCCAAGTGGAACGTGGTAGCAGCATCTACGATATGACATAAAGTTTTGCGAAATACATAGGGATCTGAATATGGCAAGACCCGTTGACTACAACCTCTCTCACAAGCATAACATGATCAACCTAGAACTCTTTGAGTGTTTATCACATAGTGATGTGAACTAGATCATTGAGTCTAGTAGACTCTAGGATGTTGGTCACATGGCGATGTGACCTATGAGTGTTAATCACATGGCGATGTGAACTAGATTATTGACTCTAGTGCAAGTGGGAGACTGTTGGAAATATGCCCTAGAGGCAATAATAAATTAGTTATTATTATTATATTTCATTGTTCATGATAATCGTTTATTATCCATGCTAGAATTGTATTGATAGGAAACTCAGATACATGTGTGGATACATAGACAACACCATGTCCCTAGCAAGCCTCTAGTTGACTAGCTCGTTGATCAATAGATGGTTACGGTTTCCTGACCATGGACATTGGATGTCGTTGATAACGGGATCACATCATTAGGAGAATGATGTGATGGACAAGACCCAATCCTAAGCCTAGCACAAAGATTGTGTAGTTCGTTTGCTAAAGCTTTTCTAATGTCAAGTATCATTTCCTTAGACCATGAGATTGTGCAACTCCCGGATACCGTAGGAGTGCTTTGGGTGTGCCAAACGTCACAACGTAACTGGGTGGCTATAAAGGTACACTACAGGTATCTCCGAAAGTGTCTGTTGGGTTGGCACGAATCGAGACTGGGATTTGTCACTCCGTGTAAACGGAGAGGTATCTCTGGGCCCACTCGGTAGGACATCATCATAATGTGCACAATGTGACCAAGGAGTTGATCACAGGATGATGTGTTACGGAACGAGTAAAGAGACTTGCCGGTAACGAGATTGAACAAGGTATCGGGATACCGACGATCGAATCTCGGGCAAGTAAAATACCGCTGGACAAAGGGAATTGTATACGGGATTGATTAAGTCCTTGACATCGTGGTTCATCCAATGATATCATCGTGGAACATGTGGGAGCCAACATGGGTATCCAGATCCCGCTGTTGGTTATTGACCGGAGAGTTGTCTCGGTCATGTCTGCATGACTCCCGAACCCGTAGGGTCTACACACTTAAGGTTCGATGACGCTAGGGTTATAGGGAATAGATATACGTGGTTACCGAATGTTGTTCGGAGTCCCGTATAAGATCCCGGACATCACGAGGAGTTCCGGAATGGTCCGGAGGTAAAGATTTATATATGGGAAGTCCTGTTTTGGTCACCGGAAAAGTTTCAGGTGCTATCGGTAACATACCGGGACCACCGGGAGGGTCCGGGGGTCCACCAGGTGGGGCTACCTGCCCAAGAGGGTTGCGTGGGCCAAGTGTGAGAGGGGACCAGCCCCAGGTGGGCTGGTACGCCCCCCACCAGGGCCCAAGGCGAAGAGAGAAGGGAAAAAGGGGAAACCCTAGGCTCAGATGGGCCTAAGGCCCACCTAGTGGTGCGCCCCCTCTCTCCCCCTTGGCCACCCGCCCTAGATGGGATCTAGGGCTGGCCGCCACCCCTAGGGGTGGAAACCTAGGTGGGGGCGCAGCCCCTCCCCTCCCCCTATATATACTTGAGGTTTTGGGCTGCCATACACACGAGAACATCTCCTTCTTGGCGCAGCCCTACCCCTCTCCCTCCTCGTCTCTTGCGGTGCTTGGCGAAGCCCTGCTGGAGTACCACGCTCCTCCACCACCACCACGCCGTCGTGCTGCTGCTGGATGGAGTCTTCCCCAACCTCTCCTTCTCCCCTTGCTGGATCAAGGCGTAGGAGACGTCACCGGGCTGTACATGTGTTGAACGCGGATCAAGGCGCAGGAGACGTCACCGGGATGCAATCTTATGAAGAAAAACTAGAGTTGAAAGTTTCTATCCCTAGAAAACTCTATGATGAGTGGGAACCAACTATTAAAATTAAAATTAAAGATCATGAGTTTTATGCTTTGTGTGATTTGGGAGCTAGTGTCTCTACTATTCCCAAGACTTTGTGTGATTTGCTAGATTTCCGTAATTTCGATGATTGCTCTCTAAACTTGCATCTTGCGGATTCCACTATTAAGAATCCTATGGGAAGGATTAATGATGTTGTTATTGTTGTAAATAGGAATTATGTGCCCGTAGATTTCATTGTTCTTGATATAGATTGCAATCCTTCTTGCCCTATTATTCTTGGTAGACCTTTCCTTAGAACGGTTGGTGCGATTATTGATATGAAGGAAGGGAATATTAGATTTCAATTTCCATTAAAAAAGGGCATGGAACACTTTCCTAGAAAGAAAATAAAATTACCATATGAAACTATCATGAGAGCCACTTATGGGTTGCCTACAAAAGATGGCAATACCTAGATCTATCCTCGCTTTTATGCCTAGCTAGGGGCGTTAAACGATAGCGCTTGTTGGGAGGAAACCCAATTTTATTTTTATTCCTTGATTTTTGCTACTGCTTAGTAATAAATAAATTATTTATCATCTGTTTTGGTTATGTTTTTTGTTTTCAATTAGTGTTTGTGCCAAGTAGAACCGTTGGGAAGACTTGGGGAAAGTCTTGTTGAACTTGCTGTAAAAAACAGAAACTTTAGCGCTCACGATAACTGCTGTCATTTTTATTTGAAGAGTGCTATTTAGTTAATTATTTTTGCAGATGATTAATAGATAAATTCCTCACGTCCAGAAATTTATTTTAGAATTTTTCGGGTTCCAGATCTTGCGCTAGCTACAGATTACTACAGACTGTTCTGTTTTTGACAGATTCTGTTTTTCGTGTGTTGTTTGCTTATTTTGATGAATCTATGGCTAGTAAAATAGTTTATAATCCATAGAGAAGTTGGAATATAGTAGGTTTAACACCAATATAAATAAATAATGAGTTCATTACAGTACCTTGAAGTGGTCTTTTGTTTTCTTTCGCTAACGGAGCTCACGAGTTTTCTGCCTTAAGTTTTCTGTTGTGAAGTTTTCAAGTTTTGGGTGAATTCTTTTGTTGGATCATGGAACAAGGAGTGGCAAGAGCCTAAGCTTGGGGATGCCCATGGAACCCCCAAGATAATCCAAGGACACCAAGAAGTAAAAGCTTGGGGATGCCCCGGAAGGCACCCCCTCTTTCGTCCACTTCCATCGGTAATTTACTTGGAGCTATATTTTTATTCACCAACATGATATGTGTTTTGCTTGAAGCGTCTTGTATTATTTGTGTCTTTGTGTCTTAGTATGCCACAATAATCCTTGCTGTACACACCTTTTGAGAGAGCCATACATGAATTAAAATTTGATAGAATACTCTATGTGCTTCACTTATATCTTTTGAGCTAGATAATTTTGCTCTATGTTCTTCACTTATATCTTTTGAGCTAAGTAATTTTGCTCTATGTGCTTCACTTAGATCTTTTAGAGCACGGTGGTGGATTTGTTTTAAAGAAACTATTGATCTCTCATGCTTCACTTAAATTATTTTGAGAGTCTCTTAATAGCATGGTAATTTGCTTAATAATAATATGCTTGGTATTCAAGATTTGTGAAACTTTCTTTTGAGTGTGTTGAATACTAAGAAAAGATTGAAGCATGATAATTGTTTTGAGATATGGAGGTGATAATATTAAAGTCATGCTAGTTGAGTAGTTGTGAATTTAAAGAATACTTGTGTTAAAGTTTGTGATTCCCGTAGCATGCACGTATGGTGAACCGTTATGTGACGAAGTCGGAGCATGATTTATTTATTGATTGTATTCCTTATGAGTGGCGGTCGGGGACGAGCGATGGTCTTTTCCTACCAATCTATCCCCTAGGAGCATGCGCGTAATACTTTGCTTTGATAAC
The DNA here is from genome assembly GCF_003073215.2 of Triticum urartu. Classification (NCBI taxonomy): domain Eukaryota; kingdom Viridiplantae; phylum Streptophyta; class Magnoliopsida; order Poales; family Poaceae; genus Triticum; species Triticum urartu. Next base: position 137,319,588 of record NC_053023.1, read on the forward strand.
TTATAGATTTTTGCAATAAGTATATGCGTTCTTTATGACTAATGTTGAGTCCATGGATTATACGCACTCTCACCCTTCCACCTTTGCTAGCCTCTCTAATACCGCACACCTTTCGCCGGTATCATACACCTACCATATACCTTCCTCAAAACAGCCACCATACCTACCTATTATGGCTTTTCCATAGCCATTCCGAGATATATTGCCATGCAACTTTCCACCATCTAGTTCATCATGACACATTCATCATTGTCATATTGCTTAGCATGATCATGTAGTTGACATAGTATTTGTGGCAAAGCCACCGTTCATAATTTCTTCCTACTTGTCACTCTTGATTCATTGCATATCCCGGTACACCGCCGGAGGCATCCATATAGAGTCATACTTTGTTTTAGAATCGAGTTGTAATCATTGAGTTGTAAATAAATAAAAGTGTGATGATCATCATTCAATAGAGCATTGTCCCAAATAAAAAAAGGAAGAGAAAGGCCAAAAAAAGAAGGCCCCAAAAAAGAAAATAAATAAAAAGGGGCAATGCTACTATCCTTTTTTCCACACTTGTGCTTCAAAGTAGCACCATGATATAGCGAGTCTCATATATTGTGCTTCAAAGTAGCACCATGTTCTTCATATAGAGAGTCTCATATGTTGTCACTTTCATATACTAGTGGGAATTTTACATTATAGAACTTGGCTTGTACATTCCAATGATGGGCTTCCTCAAAATTTCCCTAGGTCTTCGTGAGCAAGCAAGTTGGATGCACACCCACTAGTTTCTTTTGTTGAGCTTTCATACATTTATAGCTCTAGTGCATCCGTTGCATGGCAATCCCTACTCACTCACATTGATATCTATTGATGGGCATCTCCATATCCCGTTGATACGCCTAGTTGATGTGAGACTATCTTCCCCTCCTTTTTGTCTTCTCCACAACCACCATTCTATTCCACCTATAGTGCTATATCCATGGCTCACGCTCATGTATTGCGTGAAGATTGAAAAAAGTTTTGAAAAAGTTAGAGTATGAAACAATTTCTTGGCTAGTCATCGAGGTTGTGCATGATTTAAATACTTTGTGTGGTGAAGATGGAGGATAGCCATACTATATGATTTTGTAGGGATAACTTTCTTTGGCCATGTTATTTTGAGAAGACATAATTGCTTTGTTAGTATGCTTGAAGTATTATTATTTTTTATGTCAATATAAACTTTTGTCTTGAATCTTTCTAATCTGAATATTCATACCACAATTAAGAAGATTTGCATTGAAATTATGCCAAGTAGCACTCCGCATCAAAAATTCTCTTTTTATCATTTACCTACTCGAGGACAAGCAGGAATTAAGCTTGGGGATGCCTGATACGTCTCCAACGTATCTATAATTTTTGATTGCTCCATGCTATATTATCTACTGTTTTGGACTATATTGGGCTTTATTTTCCACTTTTATATTATTTTTGGGACTAACCTATTAACCAGAGGCCCAGCCCAGAATTGATGTTTTTTTGCCTATTTCAGTGTTTCGAAGAAACGGAATATCAAACGGAGTCCAAACGGAATAAAATCTTCGGGAACGTGATTTTCTCACCGAACGTGATCCAGGAGACTTGGACCCTGCTCCAAGGAACAAAAGAGGCGGTCACGAGGGTGGGGGGCGCGCCCCCCTGCCTCGTGGGCCCCCCGTTGCTCCTCCGGCGTACTTCTTCCTCCTATATATACACACGTACCCCCAAACAATCAGAACAGGAGCCAAAACCTAATTCCACCGCCGCAACTTTCTGTTTCCACGAGATCCCATCTTGGGGCCTGTTCCGGAGCTCCGCCGGAAGAGGGCCGTCATCACGGAGGGCTTCTACATCATCCTTACCCCTCCGATGAAGTGTGAGTAGTTTACCTCAGACCTTCGGGTCCATAGTTAGTAGCTAGATGGCTTCTTCTCTCTCTTTGAATCTCAATACAAAGTTCTCCCCCTCTCTTGTGGAGATCTATTCAATGTAATCTTATTTTTGCGGTGTGTTTGTTGAGACTGATGAATTGTGGGTTTATGATCAAGTCTATCTATGAATAATATTTGAATCTTCTCTGAATTCTTTTATGTATGATTGGTTATCTTTGCAAGTCTCTTTGAATTATCCGTTTGGTTTGGCCAACTAGATTGGTAGTCCTTGCCATGGGAGAAGTGCTTAGCTTTGGGTTCGATCTTGCGGTGTTCTTACCCAGTGACAGAAGGGGCAGCAAGGCACGTATTGTATCGTTGCCATCGAGGACAACAAGATGGGGTTTATTTCATATTGCATGAATTTATCTCTCTACATCATGTCATCTTGCTTAATGTGTTACTCTGTTTTTAACTTAATACTCTAGATGCATGCTAGATAGCGGTCGATGAGTGGAGTAATAGTAGTAGATGCAGAATCATTTTGATCTACTTGTCACGAACGTGATGCCTATATACATGATCATGCCTAGATATTCTCATAACTATGCTCAATTCTGTCAATTTCTCAACATTAATTTGTTCACCCACCGTAGAATACTTATGCTCTTGAGAGAAGCCACTAGTGAAACCTATGGCCCCCGGGTCTATTCTCATCATATCAATCTCCATCACTTTAATCTTGCTTTGCTTTTTTACTTTGCTTTTACTTTTTACTTTGCATCTTTATACCAAAAATATTATATCTATCATATCTCGCTCTCGTAAGTGACCGTGAAGGGATTGACAACCCCAAATCGCGTTGGTTGCGAGTAGCTATCGCTTTATGCAAGTATGAGGGACTTGAGCGTGGCCTGCTACTGGATTGTTACCTTAGTTCTCAAACACTGAGGGAAAATACTTACGCTACTCTGCTGCATCATCCCTTCCTCTTCGGGGAAAACCAACGCAAGCTCAAGACGTAGCAGTGGCACATGCATAAATAGGACTTCAACATGTGATCTGATCACATATATATAAGTACCTGATACTTCGGACCAGACCAGTGTTTAACAAGGCCCCTCCAGTCTTCATCCGATACATTTTCCACTGGAGATGTTTGGGAAAGTTCACTGTTAGCCTTGCCTTCAAAGTGAGCTTTCCTCAAGTTATACCAATACTGTCGCAGAGCAGACTTGAAAACATGGGTGCATGCTTGTCTGGTTGCATCATCTTGGCTATCCAACTTGAACCTTATCTGTTGAAAATTATGGGAGTCTCATTATCAGCAACCTAGAAAGTATGGGACAGAGCAAGACGATATTACTAGTTTCCATACATAACCATACTTACAGATAAATGGCCGCGGAAGGTGTTGAACTGGGTTTCATCTTTGTCATTCCTGTACTGAATCCATGTTGGGAGGATATGTACATGACACCTAACGGCAACCGCTGCCTCTGATACTAACTTGGCTGACTCTCTAGCATCACGTGGCCTTTTTAAACCTACCTCAAAACGGATCTCCATTCTTCCTCCTCTAGATTTAGTTAACCTATCGAGCATTATCCTTGATGTTTGTTTCCTCTTGCGCCTAGGTGCTAGTCCAACAACGAACATAGGAAGTGTTAGTGTACATCAAATTGTGAGACTACATATAAATAAGCATGCAACTGTAACTTGATGATGACCCACAAGTATAGGGGATCTATCATAGTCCTTTCGATAAGTAAGAGTGTCGAACCCAACGAGGAGCAGAAGGAAATGATAAGCGGTTTCCAGCAAGGTATTCTCTGCAAGTACTGAAATAAGTGGTAACAGATAGTTTTGTGATAGGATAATTTGTAACGAGCAACAAGTAACAAAAGTAAATAAAGTGCAGCAAGGTGGGCCAATCCTTTTGTAGCAAAGGATAAGCCTAGACAAACTCTAATATGATGTAAAGCGCTCCCGAGGACACATGGCAATATCGGCAAGCTAGTTTTCATCACGCTCATATGATTCGCGTTCGGTACTTTGATAATTTGGTATGTGGGTGGACCGGTGCTTGGGTGCTGCCCTTACTTGGACAAGCATCCCACTTATGATTAACCTCTATTGCAAGCATCCGCAAATACAACAAAAGTATTAAGGTAAACCTAACCATAGCATAAAACATATGGATCCAAATTAGCCCCTTACAAAGCAACACATAAACTAGGGTTTAAGCTTCTGTCACTCTAGCAACCCATCATCTACTTATTACTTCCCAATGCCTTCCTCTAGGCACAATTAATGGTGAAGTGTCATGTAGTCGACGTTCACATAACACCACTAGAGGAGAGACAACATACATCTCATCAAAGTATCGAACGAATACCAAATTCACATGACTACTAATAGCAAGACTTCTCCCATGTCCTGAGGAACAAAAGTAACTACTCACAAAGCATAAACATGTTCATAATCAGAGGGGTATTAATGTGCATATAGGATCTGAACATATGATCTTCCACCAATTAAACCAACTAGCATCAACTACAAGGAGTAATTAACACTACTAGCAGCCTACTAGCACCAATCCCGGACTTGGAGACAAGAATTGGATACAAGAGATGAACTAGGGTTTTGAGATGAGATGGTGCTGATGAAGATGTTGATGGAGATTGCCCTCTCCCGATGAGAGGAGCGTTGGTGATGACGATGGCGATGATTTCCCCCTTCGGGAGGGAGGTTTCCCCGGCAAAACAGCCCTGCCAGAACCCTAGATTGGCTCCGCCAAGGTTCCGCCTCGTGGCGGCGGAGTTTCGTCCGAGAAGATGGCTTATGATTTTTTCCCCATCGAAAGAGTCCATATAGCAGAAGATGGTCACCGGAGGGCCACCAGGGGGCCCACGAGGTAGGGGGCGCACCCAGGGGGTAGGGCGCGCCCCCACCCTCGTGGGTAGTGTGTGGCCCCCTTGGTGAAGTTCTTGCACTAAATGTTTTTTATATATTTGGAAAACATCATCCGTGAAGTTTCAGGACTTTTGGAGCTGTGCAGAATAGGTCTCTAATATTTGCTCCTTTTCCAGCCAGAATCCCAGCTGCCGGCATTCTCCCTCTTTATGTAAACCTTGTAAAATAAGAGAGAATAGGCATAAGTATTGTGACATAATGTGTAATAACAACCCATAATGCAATAAATATTGATATAAAAGCATGATGCAAAATGGACGTATCAACTCCCCCAAGCTTAGACCTCGCTTGTCCTCAAGTGAAAAGCCGAAATCAAAAAATATGTCCACATGTTTAGAGATGAAGGTGTTAATAAAAATAAAATACGGACATGAGGGCATCATGATCATTCTTAGAGCAGCAACTTATATAATTCTTGTCATATGATATCTTATGCTAGAGTAATAATTCAATCACAATATTAAGTATGGATCCTTAACTTCATTGAAAACTAACAAACTATAATCTCAGTCATTGAAGCAATTGCAATTTATCATAACATAGGAAAGAGTCAATGTATAAGAGCTTTTCAGCAAGTCCACATACTCAACTATCATATAGTCTTTCACAATTGCTGACACTCACGCAATACTTATGGGTATGGAGTTTTAATCGGACACAGAGAAAGATAGGGGCTTATAGTTTTGCCTCCCAACGTTTTACCTCAAGGGTAATGTCAACAGTAATAGTTCATGAAAACCCACATCCAATTAGCCATATATACTAGGATCTTTCCAACATATTGTGCTTGCCAAAGGATAAAATGTAAAAAGGAAGGGTGAAGATCACCTTGACTCTTTTGCAGTATAGGAGATAAAAGTAAAAGACAGGCCCTTCACAGAGGGAAGCAGAGGTTGTCATGCGGTTTTATGGTTGGATGCACAAAATCCTAATGCGAAAGAACGTCACTTTATATTGCCACTTGTGATATGGACCTTTATTATGCAATCTGTCGCTTTTATTACTTCCATATCACACGATTGTATAAAGCTTATTTCTACCACACCAATCAATCACACATATTTAGAGAGCAATTTTTATTGCTTGCACCGATGACAACTTACTTGACGGATCTTACTCAATCCATAGGTAGGTATGGTGGACTCTCATGGCAAAATTGGTTTAAGGGTATTTGGAAGCACAAGTAGTATCTCTACTTGGTGCAATGAATTTGGCTAGCATGAGGGAGAAAGGCAAGCTCAACATGTTGGAGCATCCAATACAATATAATTTATCTCAGATGTAAGAAAGCATAACCCATTACGTTGTCTTCCTTGTCCAATGTCAACTCTTTAGCATGTAATATTTTAATGAGTGCTCACAATCATAAAAGATGTCCAAGATAGTATATTTATATGTGAAGACCTCTCTTTCTTTATTACTTCCTATTAATTGCAATGATGACCAAAACTGTGTTTGTCAACCCTCAATAACTTTTATTCATCATACTCTTTCTATGTGAGCTCATTACCCTCCATAAGACTCATATGATCTCTTTGTTTCTTTTTATTTCTTTCTCTTTTCTTTTATTCCTTTAGGATCATGGCAAAAATAATCAAGCCCTTGACTCAACACTAATCTTTATTATATAGCTCACGGACTCAATTACATAGAAGGATAATAAAGCAAAACTCACAACTAGATCAAGATATTACCAAAAGGATCAAACTAAGAAAAACAGTAAAGATAAAAGTGATGGTGATATGATACCGGGGCACTGCCCCAAGCTTGGCAGTTGCCAAGTGGAGTGCCCATACCCATCTGGTTATGTCTCTCTTTTCGGGGATGGTGATGTGATGTTCTTGGCGATGATGCCCCTCAGGATACGATTCTCCTCCTCAAGCTTGTTGACTTGCTGCTTGAGGTCCATTATTTCCTTCCGGAGTTTTCCTGTAACAGCCAAAGCTCCCTGCACCCAAGGGTGCTGCATAGCTGCGGGAGAACCAGTGACACTCCTTTTCATATTCTCATAAGAAAGAAATCTGATATTGGAAGGGATAACCGAGTTTGGAATAGCTGAGCTCTGCAGTTCTCCCATTGTGAATCCAGCTTGGAGCCGGGAAGTGACTTCTTGATCCTCCATGTCATCTATCCTCATCAAATCAGCCTCCATCTCTTCCTCCGTTGCTGGCCCAAAGTGGTCAGCATTGTTGTTTGCCCTTGGTTCCAATGACGGATGAGACACTTGGCTCTCCCCGACCGACTCTTGAGAAGACATCTTGCTCTAATCTGTACCAGCAACAGCTCGAAACAAAAACAAGAGAATTTTGCGTGATACGGGAGTCAAAACCCCCGGGAGGTTATATAATGAATTTTTACCGACCAAAATGCGTGTCCTGTAAGAAAACGGAGTCCGAAGAGCACACGAGGTGCCCACGAGGTAGGGGGCGCGCCCAGGGGGGTAGGGCGCGCCCTCCACCCTCGTGGGGCCCTCGTGTCCTTTCCGGACTGCTGCTTATCTTTCTATTTTTCTAAATATTCCAAAACGGAGAAATATTGCCTTAAAAACTGTTTTGGAGTCGGTTTACTTACTGTACCACATACCTATTCCTTTTCGGAGTCTGAAGCGTTCCGGAAAGTGTCCTTTACGTATTCCTCCTGGGTTACGGTTTCAATAACATTGGTTTCAACATTTATGGGATTATCTGAGATATAATGTTTGATTCTTTGACCGTTCACCACCTTCGGATTTGTGCCTTCGAAGTTGTTGATTTTTATGGCACCGGAACGGTAGACCTCCTTGATAACGTAAGGACCCTCCCATTTAGAGAGAAGTTTTCCTACAAAAAATCTTAAACGTGAGTTGTATAGCAATACGTAATCACCTACATTAAACTCACGCTTTTGTATTCTTTTATCATGCCACCTTTTAACTTTTTCTTTAAACAACTTGGCATTTTCGTAGGCCTGGGTTCTCCATTCATCAAGTGAGCTAATATCAAATAACCTCTTCTCACCGGCAAGTTTAAAATCAGAATTAAGTTCTTTAATAGCCCAATAAACCTTGTGTTCTAGTTCGAGAGGTAAGTGACATGCTTTTCCATAGACCATTTTATACGGAGACATACCCATAGGATTTTTATATGCAGTTCTATAGGCCCATAATGCATCATCTAGTTTCTTGGACCAATTCTTTCTATACCTATTAACAGTCTTTTGCAAAATTAATTTGAGTTCTCTATTGCTCAATTCTACTTGACCACTAGACTGAGGGTCATAAGGAGATGAAATTCTATGATTAACATCATATTTAGCAAGCATTTTACGAAAAGCACCATGAATAAAATGTGAACCACCATCAGTCATTAAATATCTAGGGACTCCGAACCTTGGAAAGATAACTTCTTTAAGCATATTAATAGAAGTGTTATGTTCAGCACTACTAGTTGGAATAGCTTCTACCCACTTAGTAACATAATCAACAACAACTAAAATATGTGTATAACCATTAGAGGAACGAAAAGGTCCCATATAGTCAAAGCCCCAAACATCAAATGGTTCAATAACAAGTGAATAATTCATAGGCATTTCTTGGCATCTACTAATATTACCAATTCTTTGACATTCATCACAAGATAAGACAAACTTACGGGCATCCTTGAAGAGAGTAGGCCAATAAAAACCAGATTGCAGTACCTTATGTGCAGTTCTATCTCCAGCATGGTGTCCTCCATAAGCTTCGGAGTGACACTTGCGTAGGATATGTTCCTGTTCATGCTCAGGTACACAACGTCTAATAACACCATCTACTCCTTCTTTATAAAGATGTGGGTCATCCCAAAAGTACTGCCTCAAATCATAAAAGAACTTTTTTTTGCTGGTATGTGAAACTAGGTGGTATAAACTTAGCAACTATGTAATTAGCATAATCAGCATACCATGGAGCAGTATGAGAAGTATTTATGACATCTAATTGCTCATCAGGAAAGCTATCATCACTACGTAGTGGGTCATCAAGCACATTTTCTAACCTAGACAAGTTGTCTGCAACGGGGTTCTCAGCTCCTTTTCTATCAACAATATGCAAATCAAATTCTTGTAGCAAGAGAACCCATCGAATAAGTCTAGGTTTAGCATCTTTCTTTTCCATAAGATATTTAATAGCAGTATGATCAGTGTGAATAGTTACTTTAGAATCAACAATATAAGGTCTAAACTTATCACAGGCAAATACAACTGCTAAGAATTCTTTTTCAGTAGTAGCATAATTTCTTTGAGCATTGTCTAGGGTTTTACTAGCATATTGAATAACATTTAGTTTCTTATCAACTCTTTGTCCTAGAACAACACCTACAGCATAATCACTAGCATCACACATAATTTCAAAGGGTAAATTCCAATCAGGTGGCCGAACAATAGGTGCAGAGATCAATGCTTTCTTAAGTATTTCAAATGCTTCTACACAATCATCATCAAAGACAAATGGTATATCTTTTTGTAATAAACTAGTCAGAGGCCGAGAGATTTTTGAGAAGTCCTTAATGAACCTCCTATAAAAACCGGCATGACCAAGGAAACTTCTTATACCTTTGATGTCTTTGGGACATGGCATCTTTTCAATAGCATCAACCTTGGCTTTATCAACTTTAATACCTCTTTCAGAAACTTTATGCCCAAAGACAATACCTTCATTAACCATAAAGTGGCACTTTTCCCAATTCAAGACAAGATTAGTTTCTTCACATCTCTGCAAAACTTGATCAAGGTTGCTCAAGCAATCATCAAAAGAAGATCCATAGACGGAAAACTCGTCCATGAAAACCTCACAAATCTTTTCACAAAATTCAGAGAATATAGCCATCATGCATCTTTGAAAGGTAGCAGGTGCATTACATAAACCAAAAGGCATACATCTATAAGCAAAAGTACCAAAAGGGCATGTAAAAGTAGTCTTTGATTGATCCTTGGCTGACACAGGTATTTGAGAGAAACCAGAATAACCATCTAGAAAGCAAAAATGTGTATGTTTAGACAATCTTTCTAGCATTTGATCGATAAAAGGTAAGGGGTAATGATCTTTTTTAGTAGCCCTATTTAATTTGCAGAAATCAATTACCATCCTATAACCAGTAATAATTCTTTGAGGAATCAATTCATCTTTATCATTAGGAACAACAGTAATACCTCTCTTCTTAGGGACACAATGGACAGGACTTACCCACTTACTATCAGCAACGGGATAAATTATACCTGCCTCGAGGAGCTTTAGTATCTCCTTTCTTACCACTTCTTTCATTTTAGGATTTAGACGGCGTTGATGATCACGAACTGGTTTAGCATCTTCTTCCAAATTAATTTTATGTTGACATAGAGTGGGACTAATGCCCTTAAGATCATCAAGAGTATACCCAATAGCAGCACGGTGCTTCTTCAGAGTTTTCAATAATCTCTCTTATTCATGCTCTGAAAGGTTAGCACTAATAATAACAGGATATATCTTTTTCTCATCAAGATAAGCATATTTAAGAGTATCAGGTAACGGTTTAAGCTCAAACACGGGATCACCCTTGGGTGGAGGAGGATCCCCTAGGATTTCAACAGGTAAATTGTTTTTCAGAATAGGTTCCTATTTAAAGAATACTTCATCTAATTCCCTTCTTTCATTCATAAACATATCATTTTTATGGTCTAGCAAATATTGTTCTAAAGGATCACTAGGAGGTACGACAATAGAAGCAAGACCAATAATTTCATCCTTACTAGGTAATTCTTCTTCACAGTGTTGTCGACTAAATTTAGAAAAATTAAATTCATGAGTCATATCATCTAAACCGACAGTAACAACATCCCTTTTGCAGTCTATGGTAGCATTAACAGTATTTAAGAAGGATCTACCAAATATAATGGGACAAAAACTATCTTGTGGGGAACCAAGGACAAGAAAATCAGCAGGATATTTAGTTTTCCCACACAAGACTTCAAGATCTCTAACAATTCCCATTGGTGAAATAGTATCTCTATTAGCAAGTTTAATTGTAACATCAATATCTTCCATCTCAGCAGGTGCAATATCATGCATAACTTCTTGGTATAAAGAATAAGGTATTGCACTAGCACTAGCACCCATATCACATAAGCCATGATAACAATGATCTCCTATTTTAATAGAAATAACAGGCATGCCTACCACAGGTCTAGGTTTATCCGTATCACGGGGTTTAGCAATTCTAGCAGTTTCATTACAGAAATAAATAACATGCCCATCTATATTATCAGACAAGAGATCTTTAACAATAGCAATATTAGGTTCAACTTTAACTTGCTCAGGAGGTGTATATGTTTTAATATTGCTTTTACGAACCACAGTTGAAGCTTTAGCATGATCCTTTATCCTAACAGGGAAAGGTGGTTTCTCAACATAAGAAGTAGGAACAATAGGATCATTATAAGTGATAGTCTTTTCTTCTACTTTAATAGGTGCAGCTACTTTTACTTCTATGGGAGGATGATATTTAAACCACTTCTCCTTGGGGAGATCAACATAAGCAGCAAAAGATTCACAGAAAAAATCTACTATCTCAAAGTCAAGTCCATATTTAGTGCTAAATTTACGAAAAATATCGGTATCCATAAAAGATTTAACACAATCAAAACTAGGTGTCATACCTGACTCCTTACCATTGTCGAGGTCCCAATCTTCGGAGTTGCGTTTAATTCTTTCCAATAAGTCCCATTTGAATTCAATAGTCTTCATCATAAAAGAGCCAGCACAAGAAGTATCAAGCATGGTGCGATTGTTACTAGAAAGCCGAGCATAATTTTTTTGAATAATCATTTCTCTTGAGAGCTCATGATTGGGGCATGAATATAACATTGATTTAAGCCTCCCCCAAGCTTGAGCGATGCTTTCTCCTTCACGAGGCCAAAAATTATATATATAATTGCAATCATGATGAACAAGATGCATAGGATAAAACTTTTGATGAAATTCCAATTTCAATCGTTTGTAGTTCCAAGACTCCATATCATCACATAGCCTATACCATGTCGATGCATCTCCCCTCAAAGATAAAGGGAAGACCTTCTTCTTAACAACATCTCCCGGTACACCTGCAAGCTTAAATAATCCACAAACTTCATCCACATATATTAGATGCTCATCAGGATGTTTTGTTCCATCTCCTACAAAAGGATTAGCTAGCAGTTTTTCTACCATACCCAAAGGAATTTCAAAGCAAGCATTTTCATTTTCAGTAGGTTCACTAGGTTGAGGAGCAACTCTTTGCTCTACTGGTCCTTTTGATAAGTAAGAGTGTCGAACCCAACGAGGAGCAGAAGGAAATGATAAGCGGTTTCCAGCAAGGTATTCTCTGCAAGTACTGAAATAAGTGGTAACAGATAGTTTTTTGATAGGATAATTTGTAACGAGCAACAAGTAACAAAAGTAAATAAAGTGCAGCAAGGTGGCCCAATCCTTTTGTAGCAAAGGACAAGCCTAGACAAACTCTAATATGATGTAAAGCGCTCCCGAGGACACATGGGAATATCGTCAAGCTAGTTTTCATCACACTCATATGATTCGTGTTCGGTACTTTGATAATTTGGTATGTGGGTGGACCGGTGCTTGGGTGCTGCCCTTACTTGGACAAGCATCCCACTTATGATTAACCTCTATTGCAAGCATCCGCAAATACAACAAAAGTATTAAGGTAAACCTAACCATGGCATGAAACACATGGATCCAAATCAGCCCCTTACGAAGCAACGCATAAACTAGGGTTTGAGCTTTTGTCACTCTAGCAACCCATCATCTACTTATTACTTCCCAATGCCTTCCTCTAGGCACAATTAATGGTGAACTGTCATGTAGTCGACGTTCACATAACACCACTAGAGGAGAGACAACATACATCTCATCAAAATATCGAATGAATACCAAATTCACATGACTACTAATAGCAAGACTTCTCCCATGTCCCGAGGAACAAAAGTAACTACTCACAAAGCATAAACATGTTCATAATCAGAGGGGTATTAATTTGCATATAGGATTTGAACATATGATCTTCCACCAATTAAACCAACTAGCATCAACTACAAGGAGTAATTAACACTACTAGCAACCTACTAGCACCAATCCTGGACTTGGAGACAAGAATTGGATACAAGAGGTGAACTAGGGTTTTGAGATGAGATGGTGCTGATGAAGATGTTGATGGAGATTGCCCTCTCTCGATGATAGGAGCGTTGGTGATGACGATGGCGTTGATTTCCCCCTCTGGGAGGGAAGTTTCCCCGGCAGAACAGCCCTGCCAGAACCCTAGATTGGCTCCGCCAAGGTTCCGCCTCGTGGCGGCAGAGTTTCGTCCGAGAAGATGGCTTATGATATTTTCCCATCGAAAGAGTCCATATAGCAGAAGATGGTCACCGGAGGGCCACCAGGGGGCCCACGAGGTAGGGGGGCGCGCCCCCCCCCACCCTCGTGGGCAGGGTGTGGCCCCCCAGGTGAAGTTCTTGCACTCAATGTTTTTTTATATATTTGGAAAACATCATCCGTGAAGTTTCAGGACTTTTGGAGCTGTGCAGAATAGGTCTATTATATTTGTTCCTTTTCCAGCCAGAATCACAGCTGCCGGCATTCTCCCTCTTTATGTAAACCTTGTAAAATAAGAGAGAATAGGCATAAGTATTGGGACATAATGTGTAATAACAGCCCATAATGCAATAAATATTGATATAAAAGCATGATGCAAAATGGACGTATCACTTGACTCCAGCAACTACCTTCTTGCTGTTGAAGCTCACAAGGTTCATCTGATATTGCCAACTCGTCTTGTGTCAAGAGTGCTTGGGAAGTAGTGTCAGGTGGCAAGGGAGCTTGGGAACGTGCTGCTAGCTCAGTTGACGCACGAGTAAGTCGTGCAGCTGGTAGTACTGTGGTAGGTGTTGCAAGATCTAGGGCTATCTCTGCTTGTTTGGTGGCAGCTATTTGTTTCTGTTTGGCTTTTTTGCAACTCGTGTAGCATGGGATGCCGTGTTTGTAGAATTTTCCGCTGGACTTTGACCTTCTATTGCACCATCAGTACCAGCAAAATCTGCAGGATTCATCCGCTTCTCATTCCCTGCCATTCTGTGTTTCTTCCTCTTTTTCTGTGCCATGTTAAGTCAAGCCGACAAGAAAAATGAATAACAATTTAGTTCTTCAGAACAAATTGATGCATGATGCAGACGAACTAAACTTTGATGTTAGACAACCACATGATAGGAGGATGTAATATGTATGAAAAACAGGACGGAAGAGATAACCATAACTATGATGTGTAAACTAAGAAGAAGACATTTCACCAAATTAGAAGCAATGCAATGGAAGGTAGACACCATATGAAAGATGCTACAAATATCGCTCTGCCAAGTTAACAGTATCTCATAATAAATGGTGTTTAAACAAATGTGAAGCAGTACAAGAAATAAATCATATGCAAGATGCAAACAACATCACACTACCATGTTAGAGGTCTCTCGTCATTAGTGCCATTGCATATTCACAGCATTGCATATTCATAGCTTATGATGTGTAAACTAAGGAGAAGGCATTTCAACAAATTAGAAGCAATGAAAGCTAGACACCATATGAAAGATGCAACGAATATCACTCTACCAAGTTAAAACTGTCTCGTCATAAGTGCCATTTCAACAAATTAGTAGTACAAGCTAGAAAAGAATGTGAGATGTAACCTATATCACACTCTGAAGTCAAATGTGTCTTATGATGTGATTGTTGCAGGTTACACACCAGTAGTAATTTGATGTAAGAACATGGTGTGATAGACAGATATTGTATGTTCTAGAAACAGGAACACATGTCTTATTCAAGTACAATGTGTAAAGTAAGCAGATGGAATTCAACAAAATTAGAAGCAATACAAGCTAGACACCACACATAACATGCAACAACATATAATAGTGCCAAGTTAGAGGGAGCACCGGTGATGCTGCACTAGGGGAGACGTGCTCATCATAAACACAACTTTGTTGAGTGTCTATGCATGTGTTGTCTTGGAAATCATCTTGGGGGTGTGGAGGAGTAGAAACTGTAGAGGCCCTCCGTTCGGAAGGAGCACCTTTATCCGCTGCCTTGCTAACTTCCTTCCGCTTTATTGATTTTGAATTGTCAAGTAAAACCGACAAGAAAAAGCAATAAAATTCTCTCTTCAGAACTCATTCATGCATGATACTGACAATCACTACTTTGATGTAAGGCAAACACATGATACCAGGATGGAATATGTACGAAAAACATGACAGCATGGCATGTTCACAACTGTTTGTGTAAACTAAGCAGAAACCATTCCAGCAAATAAGAAGCAGTGCAAGCTAGACACCACATGAAAGATGCAACCAATATGACTCTGCCAAGTTAAAAGCGTCCCATCATAAATGGAATTTCAACAAATTAGAAGCAGCGCATGCTATAAATCATATGAAAGATGCAACTAATATCGCGCTGCATATACTAAAGGTGTCTTGTCATGTTGATTGATGCGGGATACAAAAAAACAATAGTTTTATGTAAGGACATGCTTAATAGACAGATGTACTATGTACTAAATACAGGAAGGCATGTCACATTAACAGGTATAATGTATAAGCTAAGCAGACTAGCACATGCAGTTTAACCAGATTGGAAGAATTGCAATCTAGACACCATATGCAACATGCAACCACATATCACGCTGCCAAGTTAGAGCAAGCACCTGCGATGCTAGTGTAGGGGAAATGCTGTAATCAACTACAGAGCTACGTTCACTATCTTCATCTAGCATTTCTGTTTCTTGAGAATCATGTCGGGAGGCTGACGCTGCATTCTTTAAATGAGGAGTAGTCCCCTTGCCTGCCTGCCTCGTCATAAGTGATTGGTGAGGGATACACAAGAACATTAGTTTGATGTAAGAACATGGTTAATACACAGATGTACTAGTATGTACCAAAAATAGAAAGGCATGTCATATTCAAAGGTATAATGTGTAAGAAAAGTAGATGCAATGTAACCAAATTGGAAGCAATACAAGCTAGACATCCGGTTGGAGTGGTGAGCATGATCATCTAGGACCTGAGAGCCTGGTGGGAGGCGGGCTGCTTCGCCACCATCGCAGCTTTTTAGTTGGCTTCCAGGTGATGCCTATGTTTGCTGGGCTTGTCACTGGCTCGGCCAGTGCCCTGACTAGCTATTTGTCTTCTGGTGCTCACGGGATGGTGGTTCATGTAAAAAAACTATCTTTCCTTATCTTACCGACTTCGGCCTTTCGAATACAAGCCAGACACCATATGGAACATGCAACCACATATGACACCGCGAAGTTAAAGCAAGCACCTGGGATGGTGGTTCATTGCGAGCGAGGTCATCAACTCCAGAGCTACGTTTACCGTCTCCATCTGCTGACACTGCACCCTTTATAGCACTGTAATGTGTCTTGCCTACCCGCATACGAAGCTGGAGCGACTTCTCTCTTTTCTTTTTGGCTGCTCTCATGGCAGCAGAGTCTGAAATACCCTTGCATAAAAACACAATAGTGAGAGTAAGGGTGAAGTGTGTGCAGAACTAGTGCACTGTAAAAGTAGCAGATAGCAGGTGGCTGAAAAATAAATAACATGAGACATATGATAGCTCTACAACATTGCATGGCAAACAAAATTAGATTCTACTCCGTATGATTTTGTAATATATGAGCACAGGAAATGCAGGTACTCCTCCAGCACACCACCACATGTGGTCATATCTAAGATAACAGTCGACTGAAAATAAATAGGCCAGTCGATTTTTTTAATGAATCGTCCGATCTATAAGGAACGGGCAGATGGCCTTCGTCTACCTCCCGCCAATCACAGTTAACGATCTTTCTCGAACCACCAGCGACCACCGGCCCAAACCCCTGCCTCCGCCGCCCCGCCCTCCCATCGACCTCACCACCGCCGTGCTTGGCAGCGCTCCCAGGCCATCCCTTTAATCCCGACCGACCTCCAGATCAGGCGCCAGTAGCTCTAGGCCGCACACGTCCCTAAGATAAACACCAAGGCACTGCTTCCCCGGCGTAATAGGCGTACT
This sequence comes from Triticum urartu, assembly GCF_003073215.2. Classification (NCBI taxonomy): domain Eukaryota; kingdom Viridiplantae; phylum Streptophyta; class Magnoliopsida; order Poales; family Poaceae; genus Triticum; species Triticum urartu. Next base: position 137,336,526 of record NC_053023.1, read on the forward strand.
AGCGCCTGTTACGCCGGGGAAAGCTTCCATTAATTGGGAATCAACTGGCCAGAAATTGAAATTCAGCGGGGCGACGGACCTCTAGCTAAGGTGAAATAGTATATGAGGAGAAACATTGTGCATAGTGAGTTACTAGGAACATCTAGTATCAAGAAGAAGCGGTCAACTAGTGTCTTCTATGGGATGAATACCATGCAAGCAGAGACGTAAGATTTGCACGAATAAGGGAAGAGGAGTACCTTTTTCGATTGCCGGTGTGGTCACCTCCACATGTCGCACCGATCTTCTTCTTTTTACCGGGGAAACCGATGTTCTGGAGGGTGCAGGCTTGGACGAACCCATGGCCAAATTGTTGACTATGTTGCCGTGGCCGTATGTCGGCGGAGGGGAAGCAGATCCGAGGCGGCGAAGGACGGCGTAGCAGGAACATGTCCGATGCGGTGGAGGGTGGCAAAGTTGGAGCGGCAGTGGTGAGGCGCAGGATGGCGTGGTTGAACTGGCTCGGGTATGGATGGCTCGGCCTCGGCTTCCACTACTAGCCATGGAGGGCGTTGCGGTTGAGGTTGCGGTGGATGACGACGTCGGGGTATCGGCTCCGGCGTGATGGAGGAGGGCGGCGGTTGATGGGTGGGATGGGGTGGCGGACGGAGGACGCTGGGGTTTCGCGGCTGGTGGAGAGGTAGTTTTGGCGCCCATGGAGTATGAATGGGGAATCAGACGGGTGGGGGGAACCATGTTTCGGTCTGGGACGCGCTTGTTTTTGGCATTTTTGAACAGAAGATGGGACGCGCTTGTTTGAAATTTGGGGAAGTACAAACTTTGCCCCCTCTTAAATTTCGGACCTACTGCGGGTCGGGGGTAGGATGGTAATCCCAGGTGTCCCAAATAGTGGGCGGGAGCGATTTTGGCCGCGCGCATGTGTGCTTAGGCGGCCATTGTGTATGAATGTTTTTCGGATGCGGTTGTGTGGCATCTAGATGAAGCTACAAACCCACCCCGGTTTAGACCTTTGGATGTCGGGCCGGTAGGTTTCACGGGTCGGAGTTATTAGAAAAGTAATTTCCTTATACTACCAAACATTGGTCTCACGCGGTTTTGGGCGAGTAGAGGCTCTTTTGGCGCTTCGTTCGAAATTTTGAAACACAAGCATTCACGTTTAGAGTACTCTTGAACTATGAGGATTAACCTAAATAGACAATGTTATATTTGACCTTGTATGTTTGAAAACCTCATTAAATTATCCACTTCTTTCTGAAATTTTAACACATGAAAATCCTATAACTACGATTATTTTGAAATGGAGGAGCTAAATTTGAATCTATTTTGTACATGACTACAAATGCTATTATGTACAAAATCAGAGCAAAGATTGGTGCCCCCATAATTTAGGTATGGTTTACAAATGCCATGATATCAAATTCAAATAATTGAATGGACTTCATGTTGAATTCGATTTTTTTAAAACCACCTTAAGTTGAATTCAAATGTATGCTAGCTCATAGGTAGCTACTTATAATGTCCATTGTGTAACTTTCGTATCTATAATGTGCTTTACACACACAACATGAACTATACTCACGTTTATACACTATAAGAAATATGTCAACTTATGACCTTCTGTCAGTGACCCTGGAAGAATTGGTCATAAATCTATGAGCATTTTAGACCAATTGGTCAAAAGCTGTTCGGGGGGCTCCAAAGCCTAAACCATTGCGACCATTTTGGTCAGAAAGGTCGTAATTTCCTTACACGAAATGGTCATAAAGCAGACAGCACTAGTCCACTGCCTTATTTCTAGCTGATCATGGCCAATATAGATGGTCATAACCTTGTAAATTGTGGTGGATTGGTATGACTTGGCGCCACCTCATCAGTTTTGCCTATGTGTCATGTCCATGTGTCAATTTTTGCCCTAGGTTGTGAAGCAACCTATATTTCTGTCATTCCAAAAATTCCCAAAAAATCTCATAAATTCTTTGGGTCATATCTTCGTCAAATATGTAAAAATACTTCCTTGCCTAGTTCAAAAATAATTCAACAATATTCATTTTCCTATTCTGTTCACAACATCACTTTATGAAGGAAGTGCTATTTATATATTCTTGATTGCCCTCAGAATTCTTGGGCAGTATTTCCTATCCAAATCATTGCCGCATGACAAAATTCAGCTCCATTTTCCTAGCAAATATTCCTCGGCAAATTTCCAAAGTTTTCGTCCACGTAGAAGAATTGTGAAGGAAGTACCTTTTTTATATATCCAAATGACATGAAATTTATACAATTCCTTCATATGCCAAAATTATCACCCTCCTCCAAATTGCAGCTCAGTCAAATTATGTATGTGAGGCCAGGTTCAATTTATATTTTATGGCCAGATTGGCACGTTGCAAAGCAAGTGTTATCTAGACCCCTCCTATTACCCTCAAACTCTTTGGGCACTCTTCCATACCCAAACCATTGCCACATGATAATATTCAGCTCCATTCTAGTAAGTCTTTCTCAGGAAATTCCCAAAGTTGCTACCTCGAGAGAAGCTTTGTGAAGTAAGTACTAGCTAGGCTTACCCAAATGATCTGAAAATCTACCAAGGCATAACCATACCTATGTAACTTACCTACACCAAATTTGAGCTCATTTCATTCATCCAATTTCTCTCACTAGTTTTCCCAAGTTTTTGTCCATAGAAGAGCATTGTGAAGGAAGTACCACTTTGGCATGTCCAAATGGTATCAATTTTCTAGGGTGCTTTCCAATGCCCAAATAACCATCCTCCACCAAATTTAAGCTCAATCCATTCATTATTTTGAGCCCAGCTTCAACATTCATATTTCTGTCCAGTGTGGTACTTTGCAAAGCAAGTACCACCTAGGATCCTTCTTTTGATCTAAAAATTTGCGAAGACATTCTTCTTAGTAGATGATCATCCTCAGCCAAAAATCACGCCCATTGGTCATGTGCATTTCTCGTACTGCCAATCAAACACTTGGCTGTTAATTCATCTTTGAGCATAGGTCGGTCTCCTCGTGAGATTCTTCTGTTGTAATTTTCTTCCTATCACCTACTCGGGGAGTGCCCAACCCTCTAGACATGCCTAGGCCTCCCAGAATGCATGTCAACGCCAAGGTCACGCGGTGACCACGCACCAGGCTTGCGAGTTCACGCGCTTTGGAGTTGGGGCCCTGGGCCACCATCCAAACCTCGACGTATCGCCACCAAACCATGTATTTATGCTTAAATAGATATTTATGTAACTAGAAACTATTTTTGGAAAAAAATAAAGGGCAAACAATAAGGCAGCTGCAGTTCAAATTTGACCCGCTTCCTACTAAATCGACGGGAATTTGTCTTTTTCACCAGAGGTGGATCAAAACTTTTGACACCCAACCATTTTGTAAATTGTGCATTAAATATGGCCTAGTATTTTAGAAAATTGATTTGGTCCAATTTTGCAACAAATATATGGTAGGTCCTTCACAAAAAAAACTCATTTCGGGCACTCGGAAAATGGAAAATGAATTTTCCGTGCAAAGAAAATGAAAACTCCCTCAGGCAACATTGTTTGGAATTCCAATATGCACCCATGTGCACAGTATGAGATCATTCGAAAAACTATGCCATGAATGTGGCCATAAGATTGATCATTTGGCTTGAAAACCCTGAATCTTCACACGTGATAGCTCATTTCTGAGAACACTTTTTTAAAATAATTGTCGTATCACAAGTTTATTATTTTTCCTGGAAACTTTGTCACATATAATGACACAATGCGAAGGTTTCCCAATTTTTTGATTTTTTTGAATTTTTTATGCCCATTTCAAAATGCGGTCAAAACGGCGGGCATGACCATTCCTAGCTAGTGGTTGAATCTTGGATTTTTTTTGGTGTTTCTCTGATTAAATAGATACTTATGTACCTAGAAATGATTTTTGGAAAAAACTAAAGAGCTATGAGGCAGCTGCAGTTCAAATTTGATCCGCTTCCTACTAAATCGGTGGGAATTTGTCATTTTCACCAGAGGTGGATCAAAACTTTTGACACCCAACCATTTGGTCAATTGTGAATCAAATATGTCCTAGTATTTTATAAAAATGATTTGGTCCAATTTTGCAACAAATATATGGTAGGTCCTTCACAAAAAGAACTCAATTTGGGCACTCGGAAAATGGAAAATGAATTTTCCGTGCAAAGAAAATGAAAACTCCCTTAGGCAACATTGTTTGGAATTCCAAGATGCATCCTTGTGCACAATATGAGATCATTTGAACAAACTATGCCATGAATGTGGCCATAAGATTGATCATTTGGCTTGAAAACCCTGAGTCTTCACGTGTGATAGCTCATTTCTGAGAACACTTTTTAAAATAATTATCGTATTACAAGTTTATTATTTTTCCTGGAAACTTGGTCACATATAATGACACAATGCAAAAGTTTCCTAATTTTTTGAATTTTTGATGCCCGTTTCAAAATGCGGTCAAAATGGCGAGCATGACCGTTCCTAGCTAGTGGTTGAATCTTGGAATTTTTTTGGTGTTTCTCTGATTAAATATATATATTTATGTACCTATAAATGATTTTTGGAAAAAATAAAGAGCAAACTATGAGGCAGCTGCAGTTCAAATTTGATCCGCTTCCCGCTGAATCGACGGGAATTTGTCTTTTTCACTAGAGGTGGATCAAAACTTTTGACACCCAACCATTTGGTCAATTGTGAATCAAATATGGCCTAGTATTTTAGAAAAATGATTTGGTCCAATTTTGCAACAAATATATGGTAGGTCCTTCAAAAAAGAACTCAATTCGGGCACTCGGAAAATGGAAAATGAATTTCCGTGCAAAGAAAATGAAAACTCCCTTTGGCAACATTGTTTGGAATTCCAAGATGCATCCTTGTGCACAATATGAGATCATTTGAACAAACTATGCCATGAATGTGGCCATAAGATTGATCATTTGGCTTGAAAACCCTGAGTCTTCACGCATGCATCCTTGTGCACAATATGAGATCATTTGAACAAACTATGCCATGAATGTGGCCATAAGATTGATCATTTGGCTTGAAAGGCATGAATCTTCACGCATGACAGCTCATTTCTGTGAACACCTTTTTAAAATAATTGCCGTATTAAAAGTTTATTATTTTTCCTGGAAACTTGGTCACATATAATGACACAATGCGAAGGTTTTCCAATTTTTTGATTTTTTTTATGCCCGTTTCAAAATGCGGTCAAAACGGCGGGCTTGGCCGTTCCTAGCTAGTGGTTGAATCTTGATTTTTTTGATGTTTCTCTGATTAAATAGATACTTATGTACCTAAAAATGATTTTTGGAAAAAATAAAGAACAAACTATGAGGCAGCTGCAGTTCAAATTTGACCCGCTTCTTGCTGAATTAGCGAAAAATTTTCTTTTTCATGAGAGGTGGATCAAAACTTTTGATACCCAACCATCTGGTCAACTGTGCATTGAATATGTCCTAGTATTTTAGAAAAATGATTTGGTACAATTTTGCAACAAATATATGGTAGGTCCTTCACAAAAAAACTCATTTCGGGCACTCGAAAAATGGAAAATGAATTTTCCGTGCAAAGAAAATGAAAACTCCCTTAGGCAACATTGTTTGGAATTTCAAGATGCACCCTTGTGCACAATATGAGATCATTTGAACAAACTATGCCATGAATGTGACCATAAGATTGATCATTTGGCTTGAAAGCCATGAATCTTCATGCGTGATAGCTCGTTTCTGAGAACACATTTTTAAGGGTTTTTATCATTTATGCCACTAGTTGTGTCCCACTACTCAGTTTTGCCATTAGAAGTTACAACTGCTCAAAAATGCCATCAATCCGTGAGATGTTTGCTCAAAAATGCCATTAGATATCTCAAAAATGCCATCGTTCTGTTAGATGTTTGCTCAAAAATTCCATTAGACATTGTTATTTTTATGTCAAACCCGTTGACCATGTTCTATGACAAAAATAAGCCTAGACCCACATGTCAGTTCTCTCTATCTCACAATGATATGTGTGGCCCCACTTGTTAGGAGTAACCAAGCAAATAATTTTATAGGAAAATAAGAACGCTGTTGGGATCAAGTGGGCCCCATACTTTATTGTAGTGAGATAGAGGGAGAGCTGGCATGTTGGTTCATAGGTATTTATGTCATTAGAACATGGCAAAAGAGATTTGAGATCACAATAATGGTGTTTAGTGGCATTTTTGAGCATGTGTCTAATGAAGCGATGGCATTTTTGAGCAGTTAAAATTTCTAGTGGCAAAACTGAGTAGTGGGACACAACCGGTGGCATAACTGATAAAAACCCTTTTAAATAATTGCCATATTACAAGTTTATTATTTTTCCTGGGAACTTGTCCACATATAATGACACAATGCGAAGGTTTCCCAATTTTTTTTTGATTTTTTTGATTTTTTATGCCCGTTTCGAAATGCGGTCAAAACGGCGGGAATGACCGTTCCTAGCTAGTGGTTGAATCTTGGAATTTTTTTGGTGTTTCTCTGATTAAATACATACTTATGTACCTAAAAATGATTTTTGGAAAAAATAAAGAGCAAACTATAAGGCAGCTACAGTTCAAATTTGACCCGCTTCCAGCTGAATCGGCGAAAATTTATATTTTTCACGAGAGGTGGATCAAAACTTTTGACACCCAACTATTTGGTCAATTGTGCATTATATATGGCCTAGTATTTTAGAAAATTGATTTGGTACAATTTTGCAACAAATATATAGTAAGTCCTTAAAAAACTTATTTTGGGCACTCACAAACTGAAGAATTGTTTTTTCATGCAAAAGAAATAAAAACTCCCTTTGTCAATGTTGTTTGCCAATCTAAGATGTAATCTTGTGCAAATTATGACATCATTTAAACAAATATTTTATATGTCTTTCACAAAAAGCTCATTTTGAGCATTGAAAAATGGAATGAAAAATTTGTATGTAATCAATCATGACCAATTCATATGGTCGAAAGATCTTCAAATTGTTTGGTGCGCTCTGATTGGTCCATAGGTATATCACACGGATCATGCATCAACCACCATCGGATGCTTCTGGAACCAACGGCAGCCCTCACCTCCTTACCCTCTCACCCAAACCCTAACTTCTGGATCCCCTCCTCTCCCCCGATCCACTCTCCCCTCTCGTCCCACAGCCGCCAACCCCAACCCTCTCGCTCTGTCTCAATCTCTCGATCCCCAACCACCCAGCCGCCGCCGCCACCGCCCTCCTTCCTCTCCCCCAACCCCGGCCGCCAGCAAGCTGTAACACCCCGGATGTAATTTACCTAATATGTACTCCAACTCTTGCCGTTTCCGGCGCTAAGTTATTTTATTTCCTCGGATTCGGGTTTTTGTCTCCATGTGTTGTTGTCGTTGTCATGCATCTCATATCATGTCATCATGTGCATTGCATTTGCATACGTGTTCGTCTCATGCATCCGAGCATTTTCCCCGTTGTCCATTTTGCATTCCGGCGCTCCTATCTCCTCAGGTGGTCATTTCTACCTTCTTTTCGTATGTGGGGGTTAAACGTTTTCGGATTGGACCGAGACTTGCCAAGCGGCCTTGGTTTACTACCGGTAGACCTCCTGTCAAGTTTCGTACCATTTGGACTTCGTTTGATGCTCCAACGGTTAACCGAGGGACCGAGAAGGACTCGTGTGTGTTGCAGCCCAACACCCTTCCATTTTGGCCCAAAACCCACCAAAACCCTCTCCATCATCTAGAGTGTTCGAACACGATCGTGTGGCCGAAAACCGCTCCTCATTTGGACCCTCATAGCTCCTCCTATGCCTATAAATAGCCCCCCTCCGAAATCCACGGGTTCTTCTTCGCCCGAAACCCTAGATCCACCTACCCCCCCCCCCCCCCCCCCCCCCCCCACCCCCCCCCCCCCCCCCCCCCCCCCCCCCCCCCCCCCCCCCCCCCCCCCCCCCCCCCCCCCCCCCCCCCCCCCCCCCCCCGCCGCCGGACGAAACCGTGTCGGACGGACATGTCCGCCCCTGCCGCCGACCACTCGTGACGCGCCACGTCACCGCCGCCGACCCGCGCGCCGCCGAGGCCCGCCGGGCCCAAGGCAGGCCCCCGCGGCCCGCTCCCCGCGCCGCCTCCTGTCGCACACCGCCGCCTTTGTCCCGCCGCCCGGCCACATCGCCGGTCGCCGCCGCCCGGCACGCCATCGCCGCCCGGACCTCGCCCCGCCGCCATAGGAGCTCGCCGGAGCCGCCACATCGCCGCCCCGCGCCCCCCCTCATCGCCCCGGTGGCCGGAGCCGCCGCCCCTCGTCGGATCTGGACGAGGAAGGGCCGGATCCGCCCTTCCCCGGCCTCCCCCTCGCCTTCCCTCGCCGGAGCAGCCGCCACATCGCCGGAGTCTGCCTCGGTTCGCGCGCCGGCATAGAACCCTAGATCTGGGAGAGGTTGACTTCATTTTTTCCTAAGTCTATAGATTATATTGCCATGTTCATCATGCTATATCTCCTCATCCGTATACCGTTTTGGGCGTGTAGCATATCAAAATGTTCGCCTCAGAGAGCACATCATTTCATCTCATTGCATCATTTTCATTTGAGCTCATCTTGATGCCCGAAATGCTGTTGGAAGAGTGCTATTTGAGTTAATTGTCAGATCTGCTGCATCAAATAGCTATTTGTCATTTTTGCCATGATTATTGTGTGCATGATATGCCCCTGAGCTCTACATGAGTTTTGTTATATGCTTTGCCATATTTGCAGAGGTGCCATCCATGTATTTTTGTGATGTGTGTGGTGACTAGCACAAGCTTGCAAAGTGGTGCATTCGTTAATGCTGATTTTAGGGACTTAGCAATTCCACCAAGTCCTTGATCTTTTTTTATCAATATGCCATATGTTCATGATGTTTCCTAATGATCCGTGCCTCTTTTGAGGATCATCAGTGAGGATGATTTGTTAATCTTGTAGTGCTCTATCCATACATGTCTTTGTTTGCAATTATGGAGCACCCTAGCTTGAGTCAATCGAGCTCTACTTTTGCTATTTCGTGAATCTGGGCAGATTGTCTACTTGTTAGCGATTTTGCCGAGGATGTTGTAGTTGATCCGTGCATGCTATGTTGTTGTTCTTGCCATGTCTAGCTTGTATAATATGTATTCTTGATGGGTGTGTGCTTAGATTGTCATGCCTTTCTCTGTAGTGAGTGCATCGAGCTCGTAAACATGCCTACTTGATATCTGATTTTGCATGTTCCAGTTTTTCTCTAAGTCTGTAACCTGATTGTGTTTTTGCCATGTTCACATGCTTGCAATTGTATTTTCTGATCCCTTTTGTCTCAAGGTCACTAAGGGACTTTTGTTATGATCTTTGAGTATCTCCATGCCATTCCTTGATTTGCCATGTTAAGTTCCTATAGAATATAGTTTTCATGCTCCAAAGTGTGCTACCTGATCTGAAATTCCAGGCTTGTGTTAATTTCACTAAGTCTGAAATCTGTTTACCAATTGCACTTTTGCCATGCTTGTTTGAACCTGTTAATGGATGAATTGGACGTAGCTCAGTGTTCATCTTTTGTCAAGCATCATGAGTGGATACCTGCCATGTATTTTGTTGCCATTTTTGAGTGCTATAGCATAATTAACATGATGCATTTAGATGACTACTTGCTGTTTATCGCAGACCGGTGCCATATTTGTTTTGCTTGCCATTTCCAAACCGTGTCTCCGATTCCGGCGTTCTTTATATCAATTTCAACCGAGATCACCTCACCTTTCCAGTGGCACACTTGGATTTCCAAGTTGAGGTCAGTCTCTATCATTCCTTGTCAAATCTTGCATATGCATCACATACCGCATCCCGCATAGCATACCATGTTTGCCTCATGTTGTTCGAGCATTTGCACGTGGTTGATTGTGTTCCTTTTGCTTGTTTGTCTTGTTTAGGTAGAGCTGGGAGATGAGTTCGCTAACGAGGAGCCCGTTGAGTTTGCTTTCGAGGACCCAGTCAACTCTGACAACTTTGTAGGCAAGATGATCATACCCTCGAAATCACTTCTATCTTTGCTTTGCTAGATGCTCGCTCTTTTGCTATGCCTATGCTACGATGCCTACCACTTGCTTATCATGCCTCCCAAATTGCCATGTCAAACCTCTAACCCACCATGTCCTAGCAAACCGTTGATTGGCTATGTTACCGCTTTGCTCAGCCCCTCTTATAGCGTTGCTAGTTGCAGGTGGAGATTGGAGATCGTTCCTTGTTGGAACATTATTTTCTTGTTAGGATATCATTATATTGCCTTGTTATCTTAATGCATCTATATACTTGGTAAAGGGTGGAAGGCTCGGCCTCTTGCCTAGTGTTTTGTTCCACTCTTGCCGCCCTAGTTTCTGTCATATCGGTGTTATGTTCCCGGATTGTTGCGTCCCTTACGCGGTTGGGCTATAATGGGAACCCCTTGACAGTTCACCTTGATTAAAGCTTTTCCAACAATGCCCAACATTGGTTTTACCATTTGCCGCCTACCCCTTTTTCCTTTGGGTTTCCGGAGCCCGAGGGTCATCTTTATTTTAGACCCCCATGGGCCAGTGCTCCTCTGAGTGTTGGTCCGAACTAGAGCCCTGTGCAGCGCCACCTCGGGAAAACTCAAGGGCTGGTTTTAGTTGTACGGATTGCTCATCTGAGTGTGCCTTGAGAAAGAGATATGTGCAGCTCCTATTGGGATTTGTCGGCACATTCGGGCGGTGTTGCTGGATTTGTTTTAACTTGTCGAAGTTGTCTTGTAGAACCGGGATACCGAGTCTGATCGGAATGTCTCGGGAGAAGGTATATCCTTCATTGACCGTGAGAGCTTGTCATGGGCTAAGTTGGGACTCCCCTGCAGGGATTTGAACTTTCGAAAGCCGTGCCCGCGGTTATGGGAAGATGGGAATTTGTTAATGTCCGGTTGTAGATAACTTGAACCTAAACTTAATTAAAATGAATCAACAGTGTGAGTTACCGTGATGGTCTCTTCTCGGCGGAGTCTGGGAAGTGAACACGGTGTTGGAGTAATGTTTGCCGTAGTTGTTTCTCTAGTTATTCGTTCGTGCTTTGCCTTCTCTTCTCGCTCTCTTTTGCGAACAGGTTAGCCACCATATATGCTAGCCGCTTGCTGCAGCTCCACATATTACCTTGCCTTTCCTATAAGCTTAAATAGTCTTGATCGCGAGGGTGCGAGATTGCTGAGTCTCCGTGGCTCACAGATTACTTCCAAACCAGATGCAGGGCCTGATGACTCCGTTCCAGATGATGCGCTTGAGCTCAAGTGGGAGTTCGACGAAGACTCACGCCGTTACTATGTGTCTTTCCCTGATGATCAGTAGTGGTGCCCAGTTGGGGCGATCGGGACCTTGTCGCATGTTGGGGTTGATCTTTTATTTTGGTACCATAGTCGGACCATGAGTGTATTGGATGATGTAATGCTATTTATGTACTTTGTGTGACGTGGCGAGTGTAAGCCAACTATGTTCCTTTCCCCTTATTATGTATTACATGGGATGTTGTGAAGATTACCTTACTTGCGACATTGCTTTCAATGCGGTTATGCCTCTAAGTCGTGCTTAGACACATAGGAGATATAGCCGCATCGAGGGCGTTACAAGTTGGTAATCAGAGCCTTCCCCAACCTTAGGAGCCCCCATTGCTTGATTGAATTAGCAGCCGAGTTGAGTCTAGAAAAATGTTTTGAGTCATTCAGGAATTATATATCGGAGAGTTTAGGAATTCTTTTTACTCCCCAGTCCCTTCATCGCTCTGGTGAGGCATCCTGATGTAGAGTTTTGTCTCTTCTCTTCTCAAATTTCACTAAAATTTTTTAGGATCACGCGGGTATCTTGGAATCGTTCCGATCGATTTGTGACGAGAACATTGTTCTTGGTGCCTCCTGTCATTTAGGGGTTGTGGCAGTGTCCCGGGGAGTTGAGCTCCGAGGTGTTGTCGTCACAATTTTATCGTTGCAGTTCTGGAATACCTGAGTTTAGTTCGCCGACATCGAAAATCTCTTTTATGCAGTTGTTGGTGAGATAACCTCGATGCCACCCAGTACTGGGGCGGGAGTTCGGGAGTATTGCCATAACTTGTATAACGGATGCTTTTCGAAGGTTGAGGTAGACGATTTCCGAAGTTTTCTCGGTTATGTGTTGAAGGATGGATACAGTTGGATGTAGGATTTGCTAGATTTAGGTGAGATATTATGCTTCCCCTGTATCCCCAACACCTGATTGCATAACCGGAAAGGTTCGGGAGTTTCATAGGTGGGAATTCTTGTAGCTCTAGTTATTATTCCATGGATATTTGGTTTGAGATTGGGTGATCCTTACCGAGTATTCGTTCTTGCTCCGTACCTTGTTGATTTATTCCTCTACCTAAATTCTAAGTGGCTTCTCAATTTATGGATATGTGACCATTTCAAGTGGAATGCATTCGTTCTTATGTTCGGATGTGAAGACTATATGTTGCAATTTCAACCCACTTGATTCAACTTCAATTTTATCTGTCAATGTGCTAACGGATGTCACCCTCTTCAGGATGGCTCCCGCTAAGAGCAACAATCAGAATCAGAATCAGGATCCGCCACCACCACCTCCACCTCCGGAGGCATGGCAAGCTGTGATGGCCGCTACCAATGCAAACACGCAGTTGATCATGCAAATTCTTCAAGAGCGCAACCAAGCGAACCAAGGCAACAATCAGAATCGCTTTGCTACACTCAACCAGTTCCTTGCTAACCAGCCAAAGACCTTCAGCAATTGTGTTGAGGCAACTGATGCTAACGATTGGCTCATGGACTTATGCAAGCATTTCGAGTGCAGTAACGTTAGGCCTGAGGACTTTGTCAAGTTCGCTTCCTTTCAACTCAAAGACCAAGCTGCAGAATGGTTTCAGCAGTACAAAGATTCTAGAGGAGGCCGTGCAATTACGTGGGATGAATTCCGTCAAGACTTCAAAGCTCATCATATTCCTCAGAGCGTGGTTGAAAGCAAGCGTGAGGAATTCCGCAACCTGAAGCAAGGCTCTATGTCTGTCTATGACTACAACAAGTTGTTCCAGAAGCTCGCCCGCTTTGCTAAGCAGGACGTCCCTGACGAGAAGAGCATGATATACCAGTTCAGGGGTGGTCTCAGAGAAGAAATCCAGCTAGCTCTTGTTCTCTTTGAGCCCTTGACGTACGATGAGTTCTACAACATGGCATTTAAGCAAGAGGCTGCTCAACTGAAGTGTGATGCTTCCAAGAAGCGAGTCAGAGATGCTACTCCTTCTTCCTCTACTCAAGTGGCTAAGCAGCAGAAGTATTGGCTTCCTCCTCCTCCATTCCGGCAGCCGTATCAGAAGAGCAAAGGTGGCAGTGGATCTTCCCCCCCCCCCCACCCCTGGCTTTCAGAACAAGACTTCGTCTCAAGCTCCAAGATCGAGTGCTCCGTATCACCGTCCGCTTTCAGAGGTCACGTGCAACAAGTGCCAACAGAAGGGTCACTAGGCCAACAAATGCTTCAATCAGAGGCGTCTCCCTCCTCCTCCTCCTCCTATGAGATCGGCAAGTACAGCTGTGGTCAAGCATAACCCCAAGCACGCCAAGGTCAACATGGTGAATGCAGCTCAGGCAGAGGACTCGTCAGATGTCATCATGGGTAACCTTCCTGTTAAGGATGTTCCTGCAAAAGTACTTTTTGACACTGGTGCATCGCATTGTTTCATCTCGAGACCTTTTGCATCTAAGCATGATTTTGTTACTCAAGTGTTGCCGAAACCGTTGTCTATTGACTCTCCGGCCTGTCTTTTGACATCTCGAGTATGCGTTCCGGATGTTACAATCACTTTGGGTGACTATAAATTCTTGTCCTCTCCAAATGTTCTTGGTGACTCGGATATTGATCTTATTCTCGGAATGGATTGGCTTTCTAAGCACAAGGCTTAGCTTGATTGTTCAGCCAGGCAGATTCAATTGACTCATTCGTCTGAGGATGTAATTGTCTTTGCCGCTCGGGATGATACAATCCGTCTGTTTTCTCTCAATGAGAAGGGTGAACTGGATGCCATCTCGCAAATTCCAGTCGTTTGCGAATATCAAGACATCTTTCCAGAAGAGCTTCCAGGAATGCCTCCGCACCGGCCAGTTGAATTCGTCATCGATCTTGAGCCTGGCATGGAACTGGTTTGCAAGCGTCCTTACAAGCTCGGACCTGAAGAGTTGAGGGAGCTGAAGAAGCAACTCGATATTCAAGAGAGAATGGGTCTCATCCGACCTAGTTCTTCTCCGTGGGGTTGTGGAGTACTTTTGTAAAGAAGAAGGATGGAACGGACCGACTTTACGTTGACTACCGTCCATTGAACAAGAAGACTATCAAGAACAAGTACCCACTTCCCAACATCAACGAGCTGTTCGAACAACTCAAAGGTGCCCAAGTATTCTCCAAGCTTGATCTCCGTATGGGTTATCACCAGATTCGAATCCGTGAGCAAGATATTCCCAAGACGGCTTTCAGAACAAGCTATGGTTCATATGAATACACAGTCATGTCTTTTGGCCTCGTCAATGCTCCTCCGACTTTCTCTCGCATGATGAACTTCATCTTCAGCGCCTACACAAATGACTTCATTTTGGTCTATCTCGACGACATTCTGGTCTTTTCGAAGAACAAGGAAGATCATGCCAAGCACTTGCGTTTGGTGCTCGATAAGCTCAGGGAACATCAGTTCTACGCCAAGTTCTCAAAGTGCGAGTTTTGGCTCGATGAGGTTCTTTATCTTGGGCATATCATCTCTGCCAAGGGCATTGCGGTGAATCCTGAGAAGGTGTCTGCAATTGTGAATTGGGAACCACCTCAGAATGTGAAGCAACTCCGTAGCTTCCTCGGTCTCGCGAGCTACTGTTGAAGGTTCGTGGAGAACTTTTCAAAGATTGCGAAGCCTCTTTCAAACCTTCTCCAGAAGCACGTCAAGTACGTTTGGTCTCCGGAATGTGACATCGCTTTCAACACTTTCAAAGGGAAATTGGTCACTGCTCCAGTTCTGACTCCTCCTGATGAATCGAAACCGTTCGAGGTCTTCTGCGATGCCTCTCTTTAAGGTCTTGCTGCAGTGTTGATGCAAGAGAAGTAAGTTGTGGCTTATACCTCTCGTTAGTTGAAGCCCAACGAGAAGAACTACCCCACTCATGACCTCGAGTTGGCGGCAGTTGTGCATGCTCTTTTGACTTGGAGACATCTCTTATTGGGAAGAAAAGTGGACATCTTCACTGACCACAAGAGTCTCAAGTACATCTTCACTCAGCCTAATCTCAACCTCAGGCAGACTCGTTGGGTCGAAATGATTCAAGAGTATAATCCGAGTATCGAGTATACTCCAGGCAAGGCCAATGTGATTGCTGATGCTTTGAGCAGGAAGGCTTATTGCAACAGTCTGATTCTCAAGCCTTATCAACCCGAGCTTTGTGAAGCTTTCCGCAAACTCAATCTGCAAATTGTTCCTCAAGGTTTCCTCGCCAACCTTCAAGTCTCTCCTACCTTGGAAGATCAGATTCACGAGGCTCAACTTCTTGATGCTATGGTGAAGAAGGTGAAGATTGGGATTGCCAAGAGTCAACCCAAGTACAAGTGCTACCGCCTTGATGACAAGGATACTCTTTTCTTCGAGGATCGTATTGTAGTGCCCAAAGGTGACCTTCGTAAAGTGATCATGAACGAGGCTCACAATTCACTACTCTCCATCCACCCTGGGAGTACGAAGATGTATCAGGACCTCAAGCAGGCTTATTGGTGGACTTGAATGAAGCGCGAGATTGCTCAGTTCGTGAATAAGTGTGATGTCTGCAGAAGAGTGAAGGCAGAACACCAAAGGCCAGCTGGTCTCCTCCAACCTCTTGCCATTCCAGAATGGAAGTTTGACCACATTGAGATGGACTTCGTGACTGGGTTTCCAAAGTCCAAGCGTGGCAATGATGCTATATTCGTTGTCATCGACAAACTCACTAAAGTGGCTCACTTTCTGCCTATCAAAGAGTCTATCACTCCAGCTCAATTGGCGGAGCTGTATACCTCTCGGATTGTCTCGCTGCATGGTATTCCACAGGTGATCTCTTCAGACCGTGGCAGCATCTTTACCTCCAAGTTTTGGGATTCTTTTTAGAAGGCCATGGGCACCAACATCTGCTTTAGCACAGCTTTCCATCCTCAAACTAGCGGTCAAGTCGAGCATGTCAATCAGATTCTTGAAGATATGCTTAGGGCTTGCGCTATCTCTTTCGGCATGAAGTGGGAAGACTGTCTTCCATATGCTGAATTCTCCTACAACACCAGTTTTCAAGCAAGTTCAGGCAAGGCCCCATTCAAAATTCTGTATGGCAAGAAGTGTCGTACCCCTCTCAACTGGTCTGAAACCGGTGAACGTCAGCTTCTTGGAAATGACTTAATCACAGAGGCAGAGGAAATGTGCAAAGTCATTCGAGATAACCTCAAAGCAGCGCAATCGCGCCAGAAGAGCTACTATGATAGTAAGCACCGTGATTTGGCTTTCGAGATCGGAGATCATGTTTACCTCCGCGTCTCTCCAATGAAAGGTACTAGTCGCTTCGGTATCAAAGGGAAGCTTGCCCCTAGATACGTGGGACCTTTCAAGATCGTCAGCAAGAGAGGCGATCTCGCCTATCAACTCGAGCTTCCTTCAAACTTTGCAAATGTGCATGACGTGTTCCATGTCTCTCAGGTCCGCAAGTGCTTCAAGACTCCTGACCGCACCGTCAACTTCGAAGACATTGATCTCCAAGAAGATATCTCTTATCGCGAGCACCCCGTTGCTATTCTTGAAGAGACTGAACGCAAGACTCGCAATAAGTCAATCAAAGTGCTCAAAGTCAAGTGGTCACACCATTCCGACCGTGAAGCCACCTAGGAAAGCGAGGATCACCTCCGTTCTGAGTACCCGACGTTCTTCCAGTCCTAGATCTCGGGATGAGATCCTTTCGTAGTGGTGGAGTGTTGTAACACCCCGGATGTAATTTACCTAATATGTACTCCAACTCTTGCCGTTTCCAGCACTAAGTTATTTTATTTCCTCGGGTTCGGGTTTTTGTCTCCGTGTGTTGTTGTCGTTGTCAAGCATCTCATATCATGTCATCATGTGCATTGCATTTGCATACGTGTTCGTCTCATGCATCCGAGCATTTTCCCCATTGTCTGTTTTGCATTCCAGTGCTCCTATCTCCTCCGGTAGTCATTTCTACCTTCTTTTCGTATGTGGGGGTTAAACGTTTCCGGATTGGACCTAGACTTGCCAAGCGGCCTTGGTTTACTACCGGTAGACCGCCTGTCAAGTTTCGTACCATTTGGACTTTGTTTGATGCTCCAACGGTTAACCAAGGGACCGAGAAGGCCTCGTGTGTGTTGCAGCCCAACACCCTTCCATTTTGTCCCAAAACCCACCAAAACCCTCTCCATCATCTAGAGTGTTCGAACACGATCGTGTGGCCGAAAACCGCTCCTCATTTGGACCCTCCTAGCTCCTCCTATGCCTATAAATAGCCCCCCTCCGAAATCCACGGGTTCTTCTTCCCCCGAAACCCTAGATCCACCTACCCCCCCCCCCCCCCCCCCCCCGCCGCCGGACGAAACCGTGTCGGACGGACATGTCCGCCCCTGCCGCCGACCACTCGTGACGCGCCACGTCACCGCCGCCGACCCGCGCGCCGCCGAGGCCCGCCGGGCCCAAGGCAGGCCCCCGCGGCCCGCTCCCCGCGCCGCCTCCTGCCGCACACCGCCGCCTTTGTCCCGCCGCCCGGCCACATCGCCGGTCGCCGCCGCCCGGCACGCCATCGCCGGCCGGACCTCGCCCCGCCGCCATAGGAGCTCGCCGGAGCCGCCACATCGCCGCCCCGCGCCACCCCTCATCGCCCCGGTGGCCGGAGCCGCCGCCCCTCGTCGGATCTGGACGAGGAAGGGCCGGATCCGCCCTTCCCCGGCCTCCCCCTCGCCTTCCCTCGCCGGAGCAGCCGGAGCAGCCGCCACATCGCCGGAGTCTGCCTCGGTTCGCGCGCCGGCGTAGAACCCTAGATCTGGGAGAGGTTGACTTCATTTTTTCCTAAGTCTATAGATTATATTGCCATGTTCATCATGCTATATCTCCTCATCCGTATACCGTTTTGGGCGTGTAGCATATCAAAATGTTCGCCTCAGAGAGCACATCATTTCATCTCATTGCATCATTTTCATTTGAGCTCATCTTGATGCCCGAAATGCTGTTGGAAGAGTGCTATTTGAGTTAATTGTCAGATCTGCTGCATCAAATAGCTATTTGTCATTTTTGCCATGATTATTGTGTGCATGATATGCCCCTGAGCTCTACATGAGTTTTGTTATATGCTTTGCCATATTTGCAGAGGTGCCATCCATGTATTTTTGTGATGTGTGTGGTGACTAGCACAAGCTTGCAAAGTGGTGCATTCGTTAATGCTGATTTTAGGGACTTAGCAATTCCACCAAGTCCTTGATCTTTTTTTATCAATATGCCATATGTTCATGATGTTTCCTAGTGATCCGTGCCTCTTTTGAGGATCATCAGTGAGGATGATTTGTTAATCTTGTAGTGCTCTATCCATACATGTCTTTGTTTGCAATTATGGAGCACCCTAGCTTGAGTCAATCGAGCTCTACTTTTGCTATTTCGTGAATCTGGGCAGATTGTCTACTTGTTAGCGATTTTGCCGAGGATGTTGTAGTTGATCCGTGCATGCTATGTTGTTGTTCTTGCCATGTCTAGCTTGTATAATATGTATTCTTGATGGGTGTGTGCTTAGATTGTCATGCCTTGCTCTGTAGTGATTGCATCGAGCTCGTAAACATGCCTACTTGATATCTGATTTTGCATGTTCCAGTTTTTCTCTAAGTTTGTAACCTGATTGTGTTTTTGCCATGTTCACATGCTTGCAATTGTATTTTCTGATCCCTTTTGGCTCAAGGTCACTAAGGGACTTTTGTTAAGATATTTGAGTAGCTCCATGCCATGCCTTGCTTTGCCATGTTAAGTTCCTGTAGAATATAGTTTTCATGCTCCAAAGTGTGCTACCTGATCTGAAATTCCAGGCTTGTGTTAATTTCACTAAGTCTGAAATCTGTTTACCAATTGCACTTTTGCCATGCTTGTTTGAACCTGTTAATGGATGAATTGGCCGTAGCTCAGTGTTCATATTTTGTCAAGAATCATGAGTGGATCCCTGCCATGTATTTTGTTGTAATGTTTGAGTGCTGTAGCATAATTAACTTAATGCATTTATATAGCTACTTGTTGTTTATCGCAGACCGGTGCCATATTTGTTTTGCTTGCCATTTCCCAACCGTGTCTCCGATTCCGGCGTTCTTTATATCGATTTCAACCGAAATCACCTCACCTTTCCAGTGGCACACTTGGATTTCCAAGTTGAGGCCAGGCTCTTTCATTCCTTGTCAAATCTTGCATATGCATCACATACCGCATCCCGCATAGCATACCATGTTTGCCTCATGTTGTTCGAGCATTTGCACGTGGTTGATTGTGTTCCTTTTGATTGTTTGTCTTGTTTGGGTAGAGCCGGGAGACGAGTTCACTAACAAGGAGCCCGTTGAGTTTTATTTTGAGGACCCAGTCAACTCTAACAACTTTGTAGGCAAGATGATCATACCCTCGAAATCACTTTTATCTTTGCTTTGCTAGATGCTCGCTCTTTTGCTATGCCTATGCTACGATGCCTACCACTTGCTTATCATGCCTCCCAAATTGCCATGTCAAACCTCTAACCCACCATGTCCTAGCAAACCGTTGATTGGCTATGTTACCGCTTTGCTCAACCCCTCTTATAGCGTTGCTAGTTGCAGGTGGAGATTGGAGATCGTTCCTTGTTGGAACATTATTTTCTTGTTGGGATATCATTATATTGCCTTGTTATCTTAATGCATATATATACTTGGTAAAGGGTGGAAGGCTCGGCCTCTTGCCCAGTGTTTTGTTCCACTCTTGCCGCCCTAGTTTCCGTCATATCGGTGTTATGTTCCCGGATTTTGCGTTCCTTACGCGGTTGGGTGATAATGGGAACCCCTTGACAGTTCGCCTTGAATAAAATTTCTCCATCAATGCCCAACCTTGGTTTTACCATTTTCCACCTAGCCTCTTTTTCCCTTGGGTTTCCGGAGCCCGAGGGTCATCTTATTTAAACCCCCCCGGGCCAGTGCTCCTCTGAGTGTTGGTACAAACTAGAGCCCTATGCCGCACCCCCTCGGGGAAACTCGAGGTTTGGTTTTAGTTGTACGGATTTCTCATATGAGTGTGGCCTAAGAACGAGATATGTGCAGCTCCTATCGGGATTTGTCGGCACATTCGGGCGGTGTTGCTAAATTTGTTTTAACTTGTCGAAGTTGTCTTATATAACCGGGATACCGAGTCTGATCGGAATGTCTCGGGAGAAGGTATATCCTTCGTTGACCGTGAGAGCTTGTCATGGGCTAAGTTGGGACTCCCCTGCAGGGATTTGAACTTTCGAAAGCCGTGCCCGCGGTTATGGGCAGATGGGAATTTGTTAATGTCCGGTTGTAGATAACTTGAACCTAAACTTAATTAAAATGAATCAACAGTGTGAGTTACCGTGATGGTCTCTTCTCGGCGGAGTCTGGGAAGTGAACACGGTGTTGGAGTAATGTTTGCCGTAGTTGTTTCTCTAGTTATTCGTTCGTGCTTTGCCTTCTCTTCTCGCTCTCTTTTGCGAACAGGTTAGCCACCATATATGCTAGCCGCTTGCTACAGCTCCACATATTACCTTGCCTTTCCTATAAGCTTAAATAGTCTTGATCGCGAGGGTGCGAGATTGCTGAGTCTCCGTGGCTCACAGATTACTTCCAAACCAGATGCAGGGCCTGATGACTCCGTTCCAGATGATGCGCTTGAGCTCAAGTGGGAGTTCGACGAAGACTCATGCCGTTACTATGTGTCTTTCCCTAATGATCAGTAGTGGTGCCCAGTTGGGGCGATCGGGACCTTGTCGCATGTTGGGGTTGATCTTTTATTTTGGTACCGTAGTCGGACCATGAGTGTATTGGATGATGTAATGCTATTTATGTACTTTGTGTGACGTGGCGAGTGTAAGCCAACTATGTTCCTTTCCCCTTATTATGTATTACATGGGATTTTGTGAAGATTACCTTACTTGCAACATTGCTTTCAATGCGGTTATGCCTCTAAGTCGTGCTTCGACACGTAGGAGATATAGCCGCATCGAGGGCGTTACACAACCCCTCCCCTTCCCTTCTCTCCCACGGCCGCGATCAGATCCGCGCTCCCTCCTCGCTCATGACCTAGACCTAGTCGCATGGCATGGCCATGGCCATGGCGGCGGCCAGATCCACCCCCTCCCCTGCTCCGTTCCCTCAATGCTCGGCGGTCATCCCCCATTAGGCCACCCGCAACAGCTCACCCGCCCCTCCTCCTCCCCCCCCACGCCAACCCGCTCGTTCCACGCCTTCCCCAGCCTGAATCGCCTCCTCCTCCCCGCCGATCCTTCGCTTCCCTGTGGCCCTAGGCCAGCGCTGACAGTTTCTGGATCCCGCAGGCGATTCCAGCATGGTGGTCATCGGCTCCGCGGACTCGAAGATGAAGACGGAGGTGGAGGAGAGCGAGCTGGCCGAAGGCGTGGCGGTTCCAACCCTAGCCGCCGCAGTGGGTCACCGGCGCCATGTCTCCCTCACCTCTATCGGGCGACAACACCAAGGGTTGCTTTCCTCCTGCCTTCATGCGCGCCAGCAACCGGGACCTGCAGCCTCCACCACCGGTATCGGAATTACGTCAGGGCAGGTAACTCCCAAACCCCCTCCCTTCTCGTTTGCTCCTCCAACATCTCCTCCAACATCTGATGTACGTGTGTATTATACCATCTCGTCTGCTTGTATTGTGTAAGGAAATCAAGGGCATGTGGAAAGAGATAGGAGGTCCATGGAGAAGATGCTCTGCTCCACCTCCAACCCACCCTGCCTGCTACTACAGGAACAGGATGCCATGGAAGGTCTTTTTTCTATTTGGTCCTGCTTGTGCTTGTATTCAAGCAGTCATGTGTGTATAAAACAGGTTCAAACTACAGCAGTCACATGATATGTTTGTCTACTACACGGTTTGATCATTTCTGAAATCGTGCTAGTTGTTTAGTCTTGTCAGTTTAACAAAAAGCAAACAGTATTGCGATGCTTTACTGAATTGTAGATCGCCGCAGATGAATCTAGCTTGTTGGTTTCAGACTGAATTGTAGATGGTAGCGGGATAATCTATAATTTAGATTGAATGCTACTGTAAATCGTTTTCAGATTCTCTGTCGATAGTGATTGATACAGTGAAATCTCTTCATGAACAATTGTGTGTATCCATGTGTGCCCTTAATGTGGATTGTGATTGATACAGTGATTTTGCATGCGGGTAAAATTTTGGGATCCAAGTTTGCGTGGTTCTGAACTTCGAGCAACACTTAGAGGGCATACCAGGTAGAAAATGTCATCCAAATTACTTAAATGGAACTGTCAGCTGCACAAGTTTTCTGATATGGGAAATTTGATACAGTGGTATTTTTTTAGTACGATAGATGGAGTAGCTAATTGGTGTTTGTGATCTTAATTTTGGGTGCCTAGTTTTCGAGACAGAGAAATACTATACTAGTGGAGTGTAGGTTTGACTTGCCGGTTCATGCCAGGCAGGTTTGTTCCTGGCTCCACCTCCACTAGTGTAGTATGTTGTCATATCAAATAGTGCTAATTATTCCTAGCAAATGAAAAGAAAAGAATGATAATAGTGCTAAGGATAGATGATGGAAGGGAATTTTAGCAGCAATCTATAAACTGCACTTAGTTTCGTACCCTCTGATAGCTAAGATGAAATAAATCAAATATGATTACTGCTGGCTGTGGAGGGGCTTTTTTCTGGAGCAATCAGTCAGTAGGAGGGGCTTTTTTCTACTGCTAGTTTTTGCTTCAGTTGGGTACATGAATCTCTGGTTATAAGGATTTCAGAGCCATGACCCACGGTATATACTTACTAGTACTGTCTACTGTGATTGAGTATTTATTGTTGGTGCTTCCACTACGTATTATTCACCCATTTGCATCTTCTTACTCTAGCATCAAAGGCCCACAAAAAAAACAAATAATCCTTTAAATTCTAACAAAAAGAATATGGGCTCCAAAAAAACCTTAAGAATTAGCAAATGGGCTGTAAATTATTAGAAATAATGGCAGATGGGCTGTATGCTATTTTCCACAGATTTGAGGCTTTCCTAAAAAAAGGTTGACGCACAAGCAGTGACTGTTGGATGTCCATCAAACGGCCGTCGTGCTTCTTCCATCTCTGCTCTTCCTGCTCCAGCCGCTCAAACAAGCGCCAACGGGACTGCCTGCTCCCTCCTCCCCGCGGCCGGCTATGCTGCCGCGCAGGCCGCACCGCCCCAATGTACTCCCATCGCTGGCCTAGCCATCCCTCTACTCAACCACACCTGCTGTTATTCTCCGGCAATGACAGATGAACCAGTAAACCCTCGTACAGTCGTACTCCCCTCCGCATGGGAAACAACTGTCGAGTCTTCCCTACCTCCGTGTCGTTCCCTTCCTAGGCCTCGCCGTCGTCCACCGCCTTGGTGCTCTCAGCGCGGCCTGGTCAACGTGGTCAACGACCGACATGCATCTGAAGTGGACTATACATGGAGAGGCCGACAGCTGGGTCCATGGCCGCACGCAAGGAAATGCCTCCTTATTACGCGCAAAATAATGATTCCTCCACCTGACATTAGGGACCCACCGAAAGGGCCTCTGTATTTCGCGAAAAAATGTTACCGCCGCTGACAGCTCGGACCCACCCGCTATATCTTTGCATGCAAGGAAGTGCCTCCTTATTACGCACAAAAAATGAATACTCCCCCTGTTAGCTGGGACCCAGTATAGTGGTAGGCTGACTTGTGGGCCTACTAAGTTGACGGGGACGGAGGGCTTTGTCAACTTAGTCAATATGCACGATTCTAGCTCCAGTCACCGTACGATGTCCATCCAACGGCCATAGTGCTTCTTCAACCTCTGGTCTTCTTGCTCCAGCCGCCCAAACAAGCGCCGGTCATGCCTCGTGCTCCTGCCTCCCGTGGCCGGCTGCGATGCGGCGGAGGCCTCACCGCCCCCTACTACTCCCACCACTGGCTAGGCCATCCCTCTACTCACCCACACCCACTGTTATTCTGCGGCGACGATAGCCTCACACCACAGCGAACCAGTGAACCCTCGTACTCCTCTACGCGTGGGCATCCACTGCCGCGTCTTCCCCGGCTCCGCGTCGTCCCCTTCCTAGGCCTCGCCGTCGTCCACCGCCCTGGTGCTCTCGGCGCGGCGTGGTCAACATGGTCAAGGAACGGCTTCCATCGGACGTGGACTGTACGTGGAGAGGCTGGCAGCTGGGTCCACGGTCGCAGCAAGGAAGTGCCTCCTTATTACGTGCAAAATAATTATTCCTCCACCTGACAGCGGGGACCCACCGGACGGGACACCGTATTTCGCGAAAAAAACGTTTGCCCCTGACTGCTGGGACCCACCAGCTACATCTTCGCACGCAAGGAAGTGCGTCTGGGCAAAAAAATGATTCGCCCCCTGACTGCTGGGACCCACCAGCTACATTTTCGCAGGCAAGGAAGTGCCTGACAGTCGAGACCCACTTGGTTGAAGCGTAGGTAGCCTTGTCATTTTGGTCGCGAACGTGTACGTACATATATACTGGTGGATGTAGAGGCGCGCACGTGTCGTAGTAGAGGCGCGTACGTTTCGTAGTGGAGGTGCGCACGTAGCATGTACACATACGTACATCGGCCAGGGTGCAAGAAAGAAAATACAGCCACGTATGTGTACATACGGGCGGGGTCTCGAACGCCTACTCGCGCATACGTACGGCCGGGGCTCGTGTACATGGCTGGGTCGGAACGGAGAAATAGCGTCGTCGTCATGTTCATGGGGAGGCAACGGAATGCGTCGTGTTCATGGGGAGGCAACGAAATGCATCGTGTTCATCGGGAGGCAACGGAACGCGTGGGAGCCAACCGGCTGGGTCGGAATGGAATGCGTGGTCGTGTTCATCGGGAGGGCTTGGACGGAACAGGCGATGGAAACAAGGCCTGGCGTATCGCACAACGGAGGAAACGGACCTCCTACGTTTGAAACGGGGTCCTGTTGATCGGGAGGGGTCTGGCGTACC
Source organism: Triticum urartu (assembly GCF_003073215.2). NCBI lineage: Eukaryota > Viridiplantae > Streptophyta > Magnoliopsida > Poales > Poaceae > Triticum > Triticum urartu. The sequence goes on from NC_053023.1 coordinate 137,361,775, forward strand.
GCAAAACGGACGAAACAGACCTCCTACGGTCGAAACGGGGGTCCTGTTGATCGGGAGGGGTGTGACGTACCGCAAAACGGACGAAACAGACTTGTGTTGGAGCGCTACGGTCGAAACGGGGGTCATGTTCATCGGGAGGGGTGTGGCGTACCGCAAAACGGGACTCCACGGGATACTATTCATCTCCACCGTCGAGCTCCTCCAGCCTCCACGGGCTACCATCGACCTCCTCCAGCCTCCACGGGCTACCGTCGACCTCCTCCAGCCTCCACGGGCTCTTGTTCATCTAGCCTCCACCGAGCGCTACTCCACCGGCTACTACCCCTCCATGGGCACCCCTCCACCGTCTACTATTCATTCAGCCCTCCACAGCACGGGGTCCTGTTCAACCACCCCTCCACGGGCACCCCTCCACCGTCTACTGTTCATCCAGCCCTCCACCACACCACAGGGTCCTGTTCATCCAGAGGCAATGCCACCGCTCATTGTTCATCCAAACCCCCCCACAACGCTCACTGTTCATCCCAGAGGAAACATCGATCGGCTTCAGTTAGCAGCAGTAGCGAAGGAATCGCTCGATCGGGTTCAGTTAACAGTCATCGATCGATCGCTCGGGTTCAGTAACGCGTAGCCTGCAGTGCAATCGCTCGGGTTCAGTTAGAGCCCAACGCCTCGCTCGGGTTCAGTTAGAGCCAACGCCTCACACATACGTGCGTGCGTGTACGAGAGAAACGCGCACCGCTCGGCCCCCGACCTCCCACCGTAACCGGGAACTCCCCGAAATTTTCCTCGCCCTCGCTTCTACCACGGGTTTTTCCGTCATGGACGGCCCAAAGAATGTCATGCAGCTGCGTCTCTGGCCCGCCCAGGACGAAAAGCCCATTTTCTGTCATGATTTTTTGTCCTAGAAGTAGGAGCCCACTACATCTATGATGATACCGGGTATTACGCAACCATGCGACCCAAACCTGGGCAAATCCTTGTCCTTTTGCACATTCTTCGTTCAGATAGATCCACACCTTGCACCCCGTCTACGAATTGGCAATGGATGTCTGCACTCCCTAGTGTCTTGCATGTGTTTTTCAGACGTGACGACAGAGAGGGCTAGAGCTCCAAGACCCATTCAAAGAGCTCTATATTGGGATCTACGGTAGGGTGCGTCGACTGCAAATTAAAATTTCCTATGCGCAGAACAACCAAGAACATGCTACGGAAGATGGATCACAGTTCGTTACCACTAGACGCGCCCCGTGCAGCGGAAGAAGAGTTGGGGCAGTGCGTCCGCGTGGATCGTCTCCTCCACGTCTGATTTCCCTCATACAACCGGTGGTCGGTTCCCACGTACAGGTTTGCCGGAGCGGCGCAAGTGCACCACCTCTAACGGTATCCGCGCGTGCAGGAGGAACATCGTGCGACGGACTGCTAGGTCCGATCACACAACTGGCGGCGAGTGGAGGTGTCTATTCGTAACACATGCAAACCCTAGTGACAGCGCCGAAGCGATCAACCCCATGAGTGTGCCGCACCTATATATATATATATAGGCGTCCGTCACGGGCTCAACACTTGGGCCTCGCACGGACCCTAAAGCCCATAAGTCTACTCGGCCACAATCCGAATATAGTTCGGATCACATCCGACCAGTGTCCTCGGATCCGACCTCGTAGGTTCCTTCCCTTAAGCGCGCGACCCCTTAGGTTCAAGTCGGCTTGGTCGCAGTTCAGATCACCTCTGAACTGCACGGTTGGTAGCGGCCTCTAGCAAGGCATGCCGAATACCAAGCAGACTATGAAGCTGGTTAGCGAACCTGTACATCACACTTCCATTCCTTTTGCCACACGATATATGTTGTCGAGCTCAAGGCGAGTCTGTCATCCTTGTGCTAGCCCGACCTCTTTCTCGTTCTAGTGATGCCGACCACAAACCGGATTATCTCATAATCCTTGTTGCATGGCCATGCTTATCCTGGTCGGATCACACAAGGGGCCCAGAGTATATCTCTCCTGATCGGAGGGGCAAATCCCATCTTGCTCGACCACGTCTCGCAGCATGGTTCTGGACAAACCCGAAACCTACCTTTATAACTATCCAGTTACGGAGTAGCGTTTGGTTGGCCCAAAGCAAGTCTGTCACCATCCCGAGTACATGCGTCAGCTCAGGTCTTAGGACATAGAACATATGTTGTACTGGAGACTCACAGATGACATATTGCTGCGTCTCATAGTTGGGTCTGTCCGACTCGGAGCTTATCTCGACTCGGATCCGACTACGTCGAATCCGACCAGATCCTTCCAAGTCCATATTATCCGGTTAGCATCCAATGCCCCATGGCTAGTGAGACCAAGCCATCGACCGTGTCATATGCTAGTCTAGTTGGCTGCGCGTCCACACAACCCTTTCGACTAGGGACCTTTTAGGACAATCATCATACAATGCATAGTCCCACAAACAATTCACATACTTGTTGATACACATCATTGATAATGTCCAAGGACTATCTTTATTCATAAACTCATAGGAAATATCACCATACATGATTGCCTCTAGGGCATATCTCCAACACTCTAGTCCTGAATTTGGGAAGTGGTGTATGACTCGGACTACTGTCGCTGAAGAGAAGTTTGGGGTCGACCTTGGGAAGTCTCGTATGGCCGTGTAAATGATTAATCAAACTTCCCCCGGAGCTTACGAAACGACTAGGCCTATGCAAAAACATAAATGTGCCAATTTTATCTATGTACGAGTGAAGGCTGTCGTACACTCCTACTACTACATACTTTATGGTTGCAGTTATGTTAAAGATGCGATTGGATGTGGGCTGTCAAATTGGATTTGGTATTTGATCTAGGCCCAATACAAGTGTTTGGATGTACTCTAAATCAATGGACTGAAACAGAAATGAATATAGAGGCTTGCACCTCTGATTTCAGCTGAATTGGCTCACTCCCACAAAAAGAAACCTTTTGGGCCTCTTCTTTCCTCTCCACCACGAGACAAAGAAAGGGAGCAAGAGAGGATAGTGGCGCCAACTAGATCGATGGTGGCGCCCAAGCAGATTCTCCATGATGGAGAAGGTATGGTCACCGGCTTTCCATTCCTTTCTTCCTCCACCACCGGTCCTTCCCCTTCTCTCCGGCACAACTCACCACTGTCAGATCCCATCTGACCTTGCAGTCCCATTCACCGCCGCCCTTCCCTTCCTTCATGGACCCATGGTGGCTCTTCTCCCTTGGCTCTACTTCTCAGCCGCCCCATCTTCTCTGGCCATAGAATCCCTCACTACCGCAGACCGTAACCACAAGGGTACCCCTTCTTGGTCCACCACAACGGCTCCCCTTCTTCCTCCACCTTCTTCCTTATCTCCTGGTCCTCCTCTAGGCACCCAACCCTCTATTTATTCTCCTTCGTCCCCCTACTTCTCTTGTTCATATTCATTTGCTAACCACTGTTGTGTTCTTTTGTTGTAGGTTGGCTAAAAAATTGGAACCCTCGAGGCCGATCTGAGGTACCATCATGATGCAAATTTGTGCACCAATAAGACCGTAGATACGATGCATGGTTATGCGGTCTGATGCATGCTTATGTGGTGGTCCAATGGATATGATGCTTGCTTATGTGTGATATGATGCATGTTATATGGTATATATTGAATGATGCATGGTTATACTGAATTTAGCCCAAAATTAACATGATATATGTGCATTGTAGCTGCATCATGTCACACATGGATTTGATTTCTTCCATTACTGAAGAGAACAAAAGATGAAAAAGGAAAAAGGATCATCTTGACAACGATGTATGTTGAGTCAGTTTGTCTTGGCCTAGCTTTTCTTAGCACATAGAGAGCACCTAAGATTTTAGGATGCTTTAGTGATGACGAGCTTCAATATGTAGGAAGTACTTGCTGAAAGAAATGTGCAATGGATCAGAAGTAACTTGCTATGATGAGTTGCCCTTAACCAAAATAAATTTTCATGATCTTTGCATGATGTTGCTTATGAAGTGTGGTCTGAAAGATAGTGTATATGTCACTGTAGAAGAAAATGCTGCTATGTTCTTATTGGTGGTTGGACATGGTATTAAAATGAGATTGTTGTGTGGCACTTAAAAGTGTTCTTTACTATCAGTAGGCACTTCTCGAATGTGTTAACAACCATTCTTTCCCTAACTGGGGAGTTTATCAAGCTTCCTGATCCTTCTATTGAACCTCTGGATGATTACAAATGGAAGTGGTTTGGAAATGACTTGGGAGCACCAGATGGGTGTCATGTTGATGTTTCTGTCATTGCAGCTGATGAAGGGAGGTATAGGAACAGAAAGAAAGATATCAGCACTGACATTCTAGGTGTTGTTGATTGGAACATGAAATTTCTTTATGTTCTAACTTGCTAGGAGGGACCTGCATCTGACTCCAGAGTGTTGCGTGATGCAATGAGAAACGATCATCAAGATGCATTTGTTATACCTCATGCTATGGTCGTATCTCTTGGCATTTCATTTCTTTTCTATGTTAATGTTAGCTAACTCTAATTGGTACAGCATAGAAAAATACTACTCAGTGGATGCTGGCTACACCAATGGACCTGGCTTTTTTGGCTCCATTATCGACTAGGTACCACTTGAAAGAGTGGGTTTCAAGTCAACAACAACCCCAAAATGACAAAGAGTTGAATAACTTGTATCATTCTCGTGCTAGAAGTGTTGTGGAGAGAACTTTTGGCTTATGGAAGAAAAAAATGGGCCATTCTACGAATTCAATCTTTCTTTCACATAAAGGACCAGCTGGTAACAAATGTCCATATAGTTTTGAATAACATATGGCCTGTATGACATGCTAATCTAAATATAAAGCATTACAAATTCGAATTATTAATGCTTTTTGTGTGTTACGCAACTCTGCAAGGGTTAGGCATCATGTGATGGATGGTTTATTGTTGCAAGAAGTTGATGTTGACCTAGAAAATTTGGAACATGAGCCCCTGGACGATGTTGACTTGATTACATCCGTTCAAGCCACTAATGAATGGACCAACTTTAGCAACAATTATCACAAGACATGTATGCCGAATACCTGCTCAGGCATGCTGAATTAGAGATGGCATAGTTAGTTGATGGTGGATTAGTTAGTGGATGTGCTTAGGTGGTGGTCATCTCATTTTGTGTAGTGCCTAGGTGATCATGGTAGTTTGTTGTTTGTCTTCTGTGTGATAGCTTGATTGACCTGATGGTGCGTTGTGTGGTCTTTTGTACATGCGTCATCTTTATATTAATATATAGGGCCAATTCCATCCCCCTAACTTTGGCTTAATCTCATCTTTAACCCTAAAAAATAGTGCTCAACTATAGCCCTCTTCCATTAGATGGCGTTATGGAAATACCCCTCTACTCCGTTTTCGTCCGGTCAAAGAGGTTTGACCATTGTTGAGACATTTTGTGGACATTTTTACCCCTGTATGCATATGTCACTGACATATGGGGCCTACCTGTAACGCCCCAAGACCGGAGCTTGAGATGCCTTCCACGGATTCCAAGTTTCGCCGTGTGTTTTATTTGTCTATTGCATTCATCTTTGCATCATGTGCATTGCATCATGTCATCATGCCATTAATTTTTTTCCAGCTCAACTAAATAAATTGCATAGATCGTAGATCTATTTAAATTGAGTGAACTCACATGGTGGTTTCTCTTTAAAACATACCCTCCCAATATTTAGGGAGCTATTATAAAGTATTCCATTAATTTGGAATTATCCGCAACCCACTTGCATGTTAAATCCTTGACCTTTCTTTCTTCCGGTTTTCGACTCTCAACTTTGTCGATAATTCTTTTGTCCTTTTTCCAAGCTCCACCAAAAAATCCAAACATTTTTAGCCACACCAAACCTAGTCCCAATTCAAAACCATTTGAATTATATTCAAATGAATTTGAATTTAACTCCTGCAATCGTGCCACTTCTATTTTTTGGTGAACATGCACGTTTTTGTGAGTCCAGAAAAATTACCTGCATGCTCAAATTCGTTCCCTAAACCCCTCTTCCTTTTTTCCTTTCCCTCTAATGTTTTTTCGGTTATAGTAGTATTAAGAGAGGTTAAGAGAGGGAGAGAGAGAGCCCAGTGGCCAGGCGGCCTGCTTCCCCGCAGCCCAGTTGGGCCTCAGCAGCCCATCCGCGTCCTCTAAGGCCCAGCCGGTGCCCCCACCAGTTCTAACCTAACCCTCTTCCCTTCATTCCTCTAGCGCCGCCAGAGGAGCCTCGCACGATCCTCTTCTCGCTCACTGGCCCGCAGCCACTCCTCCTCAATCCCTCTCCTCCTCTCATCAATCTTCCGCTCGTAGGCGCGGCCATCTCCCCGACCCCCCTGCTCGATCCCCGTCGCCCTCCTCTCCTACCTCGTGCCTCTGCTTCTCCTCGCGTCGCCCAGAGCGCTCTCGCGCCGCCATCGTGGCTCTGCCGGACACCGGCGACCCGGAGCGCCACGTCTCCACCCCTGCCATGTGCACCGCGCCTATCTTCGTCGACACCAACAGGTGCAGGAGCCCTCATGGCTGTCGCCACCGTCCTGCCTACTCCATTGGAGCTCCGCGCCACCGGATTGGGTCGCCTCCACCTTGGTGCTCTCGTCAGCCTCCTCCCGTGCTAAGAAGCTCCTGCCCGAGCCGTTCTAATCAGCCGTGCTGCCGCCGTTTTGCAGGAGCTCTACCTCCCTGCTTCGCCAGTGGCTGCATCCCCATCGTGCCCGAGGACAAGCCCTTCGAGCAGGAGGGCTTCTCCTGCCCGAACCCTCAAGGAGAGCTGTTGCCGTGCGCACCTCCTCCCGTCCCCAGCGCCTGTCATTGCCCCGCACCTCACCCCGCGTCCAAGCCGTGCTATCGCCGCTATTGCACCTACGGCCTCCTATCTTGCTTCTTTTTGGACCAGCAAGAACGTCACGAAGAACCCTATGCAGACGCATCGTCTCCAGGATTTTGGCCAAGTACCTCTACATGCGGACTCACCAAGTACACGACTCGGATGCGCCAAGTTTGACTATGAACGGCTACACGTCCGACCCCGTATTCGATCCTCAAGCGCCAAGTTCCACTACCGCTGTCGTGAATCCGACGAGACCAAGTGTACAACTACGCCCAGCGATGCAACAAGTACCTCTACCGTCGACGTGTACGACGACCTTCGACATGTACCCCTACACTGCACCGAAACGCCGAGTTCCTCGCAGTGACCCCGAACATCTTCGAAACCTTGTGCGACTATCGACGTGAACGACCACTATCGACCCCAAGTTACTCGGATTCGTCAAGTCCCTCTACGAAAACGTGTGCCACTAACGACGAGGACCGACAGTACCACTACTTCCACTACTAGAACGTCCTGAGAACGTCTACTTCCTCTACTTTGTACCGAACTTGATCCGCTTCGAAACGCACGCTTCGAAGGTATAACACCGAGATGACCACCCGTGGACCATATGCATTTGACGTGTGTTTGAGATGGTTTCATGTAACTATTGCTCGCCGCGTATGATGTATCTCTTGCGCGTTACCCGTTTCTGAGCCATCGACACGTGGGAACCGGGTAACCGGGAGCACCCCACCTTTCATCGCATGACACGCTCCCGTCACACTTTCTTTTGCACCGGCATCTCAATCGAGTTACCGGAACCGGAATGTTGCCGTGGCACCATTTCTGTTGTCGTTACCGTGGCTGCCCTTCCATTCCCGCCACGATGACAAATGCTTCATAATATGCTCATGTCAACTTTTTGCAAAAATTGCATAAAACTTGCACATGCCATCCGCATCATGATAATAACATTTAAATTGTTTGAAATTGTTGTTGCACCAAACTACTAAATGCATATGGGGATTACCGGAATTGTTGTTTGATGTTTCCGGCCCCATTTAAATTGGTTAGAATGTGTAGTATACTTCTGCCCCACCTCTTGCCATGTTTAACAACATTGAAAATTGTTGGGTACTTAAACAGGAGTGAACTAAATAATTGATGTGGTGTTTCGTCAATATGTAACTCGTTGCATATTGAGCTCCACTTAATTTGTAGTGTTGGTTGTGCACTTTGCCATGCCATGCATATTTAAACCAGACATGCATCATACTTGGTTGTGCATCATGCCATGTTTATGTGATGGTTGTTTACTTTGTTGCTTGCTTCTTTCCGAGTTGCTTCTCTCGTTAGCTTCGGTTTCATTTCGGAGTTGTCAGGATTCGTTCAACTACGTCCATTTGTCTTCTTCATGGACTCGTTCTTCTTCCTTGCGGGATCTCAGGCAAGATGACCATGACCTCGAAATCACTTCTATCTTTGCTTGCTAGTTGTTCGCTCTATTGCTATGCCGCGATACCTACCACTTGCTATATCATGCCTCCCATATTGCCATGTTAAGCCTCTAACCCTCCTTTCCTAGCAAACCGTTGTTTGGCTATGTTACTGCTTTGCTCAGCCCCTCTTATAGCGTTGCTAGTTGCAGGTGAAGATGAAGTTTGTTCCATGTTGGAACATGGATATGATGGGATATCACAATATCTCTTATTTAATTAATGCATCTATATACTTGGTAAAGGGTGGAAGGCTCGGCCTTATGCCTGGTGTTTTGTTCCACTCTTGCCGCCCTAGTTTCCGTCATACCAATGTTATGTTCCTTGATTTTGCGTTCCTTACACGGTTGGGTGTTATGGGAACCCCTTGACAGTTCGCTTTGAATAAAACTCCTCCTGCAAGGCCCAACCTTGGTTTCACATTTTCCTAACAACCTATTACCCTTCCCTTGGGTCGGCCAACCCAAGGGTCATCTTTATTTTAACCCCCCGGGCCAGTGCTTGTCTAAGTGTTGGTCCGAACCGGGTAGCCTGCAGGGCCACCTCGGGGCAACTCGAGGGTTGGTTTTACTTGTAGCTTGACCTATCCGGTGTGCCCTGAGAACGAGATACGTGCGACTCCTATCGGGATTTGTTGGCACATCGGGCGGCTTTGCTAGTCTTGTTTTACCATTGTCGAGATGTCTTGTAACCGGGATTTCGAGACTGATCGGATCTTCTCGAGAGAAGGAATATCCTTCGTTGACCGTGAGAGCTTGTGATGAGCTAAGTTGGGACACCCCTGCAGGGTTTTGAACTTTCGAAAGCCATGCCCGCGGTTATGGGTAGATGGGAATTTGTTAATGTCTGGTTGTAGAGAACTTGACACTTAACTCAATTAAAATGCATCAACCGCGTTTGTAGCCGTGATGGTCTCTTTTCGGCGGAGTCCGGGAAGTGAACACGGTTCTTGTGTTATGTTTGTGCGTAAGTAGTTTCAGGATCACTTCTTGATCACTTCTAGCTTCACGACCGTTGCATTGCTTCTCTTCTCGCTCTTATTTGCGTATGTTAGCCACCATATATGCTTAGTGCTTGCTGCAGCTCCACCTCATTACCCTATCCTACCCATAAGCTTAAATAGTCTTGATCTCGCGGGTGTGAGATTGCTGAGTCCTTGTGACTCACAGATACTTCCAAAACAGTTGCAGGTGCCGACGATGCCAGCGCAGATGACGCGACCGAGCTCAAGTGGGAGCCCGATGAAGATCGTGTTCGTTGTGTCGTTTCCAGTTGATCAGTAGTGGAGCCCAGTCGGGACGATCGGGGATCTATGCATTTGGGGTTGTCTTTCTTTATTTGGTTCCGTAGTCGGACCTTGATTGTAATCTGGATGCACTACAAAAAAAATACACTTCCGTGATGATACGTGTTTGCCACAGTAGGTCGCATTTTTTGTCATGCATGTACATCCATGACGATTTTATGACAGAATCAAGATAGTCATACCTGTGCTATCGTAGAAGTGTTCAATGACATTACCAAAATTATCATCATGGAAGTGTCCACTTCCATGACGATAAATCGCGCGTCACAGAAGTGCTTTCGTCAAGGGTGACCGACACGTGGCATCCACCATAACGGAACGCCATTAAGCTATCGGGTCGGATTTTGGATCCGATAACCCATTAACAGCCCTGACCAATGGGAAATTTCCATGTGTAAAATTCTAATTGGCCGAAGGGAACACCTGTCAGCTCGTCAGTGGGCCAGATGTCGCCCGTCCATTGGAGCAGACCTGCCTATGATACGTCGACACGTGGCTGGGCCCAACAGAGGCCCATATAGGTTAAAAAGGCCGACCCAGTCAAAGGCCCGTAGAACTTAATCAGGTACTAGTGGGCCAGCCCAATAACGGCCTGCTTAATAAAGGCCCATTTACGGCCTGAAGCCAGATCTGGCCCGTTAATTGTTCGCCCAATATTTGGGCCCATTTATGGCCCGAAGCCAGATCTGGCCCGTTAATTGTTCGCCCAATATTTGGGCCCATTTGCGGCCCGAAGCCAGATTTGGCCCGTTAATTATTCGCCGAATATTTGGGCCCAACTACAGCCCAGTGACTTTCGGCCTGTTAGAGGCCCGATGTAGACATGGGCCCATTTCTGCCCGGTGTGACTTTCGGCCTGGGAATGGCCCGTGCTGCCCATGGGCCATATATGGTCCGACGGGACATAGGGCCCACTGACGGCCCATGCTAAAGGTGGCAACAGTTAAGCCCAACGTGATTTTGGGCCTGTTAAAGGCCTGTCGCGTAATTCGGCCCGTTGATGCCTGTGCTAAGCTTTTGGCCTCTTAAAGGCCCATGATATCTGTGGGCCAACTAAGGCCCGAGATATGTTTCGGCCTGGTAATGGCCCGTGAGCTAACTAGGCCCAAAACGGCCCGATCTACATTTCGGCCTGCTGAAGGCCCGTCGACGACTAGCGAAAATTGAGGCCCAATATGCATTTTGGTTGCTAAAGGCCCGTGGTTTCATCTCGGCCGTAACAGGCCAGTACAATATTCAGCCTGTTAATGGCCCAACGCTACCTGGGCCAAACTAAGCGCTGGGTCAACAAAAGGCCCAACTAAAATATAGGCCAGTGTAAGTTTGGGCCTGGCACAATGTGTGAAGGCCCCAATCATTCGAGCCCAAGAAAGACGCAGGCCGGCCCAATTGTGGCCCGCTAAAAACCTGGCCCGTTAGAGTCGAATGTTTCGGTCCGGTTGACTACATCTGATTTTTTCCAGATAGCGAATGATGGCAGTAACTAGTCGGAATTAAGAACAAACCTACTCTATACAATAAAGAAATTACGGCATAGTAACTAAGAATAAAGCTACACTATACAATAAAGGATTTAAGGTATATTACATCCACTGGGCATCGAAGTTCGCCACCAGTGATCATAAAGCGCAACGAAGAAGCAGATTACAAAAACTGGGCACCATTACAACGTAACAAAATAATACTGAACCGAGACCACTTCCAAAACAGTTCAAGAAAGGTTAGCCTTGCGGGGGAACTGCTGCGCAAGCTGCTGAGCAAGGCTGTGAGACCGGCCTAGCATGTTGGTCATAGCTTCTAGGTGTAGCTATTTAGCGATGAGGTTCTCATTGGTTTTCTCTGCAATCTTTCTTAAAGATAGGACTTCAAGTCAAAGTTGATTTGCAGAATGCCTTTCTGCAAGAACTTGGGACTGAAGAAGTCAAACTAATTCAGACAACGAATTCTGTGAGCTTGTCTGACTGTTAGTCTCAAGTAACTTGAACACTGCATCAAGACAAGACTTTGGGGTTGTCTTGCTATCTTGAAGATGTTTTGCCTTCTTTGCTGCAATATATGTTGGGTTTGTCTCACAGCCTTGCGCAGACTTGTGCATGCCATCAGGCATATCACCCTGAAACAAAGCAGAGAGATGACAGGTTTTGCACGTGTATAAACAAAGATGATAACTGTTCTGTGAATTCTATCCAATTTCAAATTAGAAAATAAAGAGTAAGTTCAAAATATCAATAGCATAATTTGGCATTGTTCATAATGTGGGGAGCTTCACCACACTACTAGATTACCATGTCAACATAACAAGCATAGATGAAGGGCAAAGAAAATCATTGTATCTATTTTGGATAATGTGCATGGCATGTTGTTCATATCATCAGCCACATCAGTAAGATAAAACAGGAGATGACAGGGTGCAAACGTGGGCTGCTTCACCACACACTGGATTATAGATCCACAAAAACAAGCATACATATAGGGAGTATTAAGTAATGTGCATGGTATGAATAAGGAATTTGGTTTTACAAGTAAAACTTAGAACTTACGGTTCTTACGAACATGCATTTTGGTAGAAACAGCAAACTAAACAGTAGTAAATGATAGGGAGTATGAGCAAATTAAACAACAGTTGAGGATAAAGGCTTTAGAAGGACTGACTTACATTAACAGTTAACACCGGCTTTATAATGCCCTTCTCCATGTCAAGGGAAGGATAACTCAATAATTTTAGCACATAATCTTCTTCATAAGCATTGCTTGTACTCTACATTTTGTAGAGAGTAATTATAGATATGATAATACTGCAAGGGATAGAGGATAATGAAGATAAGATGCAGATTGATGCTACATAATCAACTACCAATCCTTGGAAGTACAAGCGTTACAGGACAAAATGTACTGACAAGAGCAATGGGCTACACTTCTGCACTGGCATTGTCTGTGTATTCTACTTGTTGGTAAGATTAAATATAGATCTGATCTTTTTTAGTAAATGGTGGGCGAGGGAGATAAGATGCAGAATGCTACAAAATGAACCAATCCCTCTTCCCATAATACAAGAGTGTTTTGAACACTGGTGTACTGTACAAAACATTCTTATATTATGGGACGGAGGGAGTAGCTGTTAATGTAAGTACAGTGATAGACCACGCTCAGTCCTTACAAGAGGACTGCAGAGCTAAACCTCTTCAAAAGCATTGGGTTGATTCTAAATTTATGTAAGAGTCCATACGGATCTTATAATGTCCACCAAATGGACGATTACGAGGCTCACATGTGCAGTGATGCTACATAATCGAACAACTATGAAAGTAAGTATGGTCATACAGGGCAAGAGGTACTCACAAGAGCAATGCAGTGTGCAGTATAGTTGCGAGATTCTGTGGTCCCTTGAGAACGAATGTTCTTCTGCTAACAGTTTTCATACAAGTGAGACATTAAGGCAAATGCAGAAATGTAGTTCAAATTGTGATGTGATATCATAGACAGTACCTTACACTGCAGCCGAGACCAATGTGTAACAAGATTATTCCAGTCACCGTCGGATAAATATAGCACCGGAGACTTTACAGAAATTTCGTTCAGAGGCTTGCCATCGAAGTGCGCTTGCCTAAGGTAGGAACGATACTTCATCAACGAGTGCTTGAAAATCGCAAACAACCCTTGCTCGTCATCACAATCCAGTTTGCTCCTCGCCTATTTAAAAGAATGAAATCTTGTGTCTTCTGTCAGCGGAAACATATGCAGTAATGACCATGAATAACATTAGTACATTACTTACGCATAAGTTGCGGAGGAAGACTGAAAATTGTTCTGTGTTTGCGGTATAATCTTTCCATGAAGGAAAGATGCGCACAAAGTTCCTGACAACAACATAAGCTTCGTCTTCTAAACTGGGAAGAAATGGAACAGGGGTCCTATTTGCTGCAATTGGGGCTCTCTCTGGTTCGAAAAGGGATTTGGCAACTGGATTTGGTGTACTCTTTGCTGGAATGGGGGTTTTGCATCGTACAGCTGGTGCTATGTTAACTGGCATAATCATACTGTTTGCTGCAGTTGGGGTGTGCTGAGTTGGGGCATCAGAAATGACCAGTGTAGTAGGGCTAGAGTCTGCTAGAGTTGGGGTATTTTGTGGGTCAGGTGATATTGCAACTACACCTAATGGGCTATTTGATTTATCAGGTGCCACTACCTTTTCCAAATACTTTGCTTGTGCTCCTCCACGATCAGCAATCGCCCTCTTCCTTTTGAACGTCTGATACACAAGAACTACATTTGAATGGATAAATATGGTATGATGACAGATGGAATATGTACTGAAAATGGATAGGCAGGGCGTATTCACATACACGATGTGTAAACTAAGCTAATGGCAGTTCAACAAAGTAGAAGCAATGCAAAGCATCAGTTGCAAGATATGTGCGAGCAATGTAACCATGGAAAGTTAGAGCAAGTACCTTGATGGGTGAATAAGATAGGGCATCTTCCTCAGACTCCTCCACTAGGGAGCTACATTGACTTAGGTCTCCCCCTAGCTCAGAATCACTGTTAGGATCATATTCTGAGCATGAATCTGTAGGTGGAGAGCGTTTGCATTGCATTGCATCCAGACTTGATTTCAGTCCCTTAATGCCAAGGTTGACAGCCATGGCATTGTTCTGCTTTATTCTTTTCATGCGCGCAAGCTCATAATCATTATGATGTTGTTCAGAATCTGAGATTCATGAAAACATAAAAAGTAGTCAGATTATCTATGGAATGCATTGCGGATTCAACTCGGAGAGTGTCTCCCTATAAACCCCTGCATATGCAAAGTTCACCTCCCCAACCGTACTTACCAGACCACACACAGAAATACAAACCCCTTATGTCTCTATAACAGGCAGGCACACATTTCAAAACTGAAGTAGGAACATTATAATCATATGAAATTCGTATTTGAACAAATAAACTAAGCAATTATGAGTGGCGTAATGTTTAGCTTCAAGGGTGGAGTGTTGGTAGTGCAACACAAAGCAAGTAGGCAGTTTGTATTCCATGTAAAAGATCGAAACCTATGTAAAAGCTGGAAATGACACTTTCTTTCTATACAATGCAGTGTTCGTTACCCACACATGATGGAAGAGATCACATAAAGAAATACTATTCACTCATGTCTACGGTTCCAGTATTTAGAAATAGGGTGGTCCACCCTAAAAGAATATTGACAAAAAATATGACAAGGCAAGCATAGATGTAGTGAATCAATCATTTACTTGTGAGCTTACTAGGACAAGTATGCAGAACTGTAACTGCAGTAAGAGACCGTCCAAAATCTGAATGAAGAATTTTGTCTAGCACTTATTGTTTGCAACTAATCGACGTGAATAATTGGATATTATATCGAATGAGTAAGAAAGACAAGTAAATTTTTCAACAAACCTGGCTTGCAGTAGTAATCTAGGTCAATGTCACTATGACCAACAATCCAAAATGACTAGTTTCTGTTCCGAGGGCCAGAATTTTGAAAACCTTGTGAACTTTAGAGGTACTAAAGATTACCGAAATACATCTGAACAATTAAGTGTAGGTAGCACTGAGCACACAACAAACCCTAATGACAGTCCTGCCTAATTTGTAATGAATCAATTAGAAAATGGGTGATGAGGAGTGGCTACTGAGTGTTGAGGACGTATCTCAGGATAAATCAGGTTGGCTTGGTGGGTGCTGCACGGCTGAGTCCTGAACGGACTGGTAAGGTTGGCACGGCAGCGCGCCCGGGCAGCGGTGACGCTGTTGGGCGAGCAGCTCCTAGCCTCCTGTTAGTCCGGTGTCTAGTCATGCCGTCCGGGGACGGTAAGTCGCCGGCGAGGCAGGCGGTTGGGGGCAAGTAGAGATCGGAAGCGCGCAGCAGAACAGAGGGGAATCGGGGCCTGGGACGACCCAAAATCCCAGGGTGGGCCGGCCCATCATGGGCACCCTGTAGAGATACACACCCGAGCGGTGAACATGCATTTTCGAAACTAATTTAGGAACATTTAGCTGACCAATTAAACAACTCTGTTTTAATAATATTAGATTCTGTAGGATCGAAAGTATGTCTAGAGGGGGGTGATTAGACTACTTGACCAAATAAAAGCTTAACCTTTTCCCAATTTTAGTTCTTGGCAGATTTTAGCTATTTTAGGACAAGTCAAGCAATCATCACATAATTCAAGCAAGCATGCAAAGAGTATATTGGCAGCAGAAAGTAAAGCATGCAACTTGCAAGAATGTAAAGGGAAGGGTTTGTAGAATTCAAACGCAATATGAGACACGGATGTTTTTCCCGTGGTTCGGATAGGTGGTGCTATCCTACATCCACATTGATGGAGACTTCAACCCACAAAGGGTAACGGCTGCGAGAGTCCACACAGGGCTCCACCCACAAAGGGTAATGGTTGCGCGAGTCCACACAGGGCTCCACCCACGAAGGGTCCATGAAGAAGCAACCACCCACAAAGGGTCCACGAAGAAGCAACCTTGTCTATCCCACCATGGCCATCGCCCACACAGGACTTGCCTCACTAGCGGTAGATCTTCACGAAGTAGGCGATCTCCTTGCCCTTACAAACTCCTTGGTTCAACTCCACAATCTTGTCGGAGGCTCCCAAGTGACACCTAGCCAATCTAGGAGACACCACTCTCCAAGAAGTAACAAATGGTGTGTAGGTAATGAACTCCTTGCTCTTGTGCTTCAAATGATAGTATCCCCAACACTCAACTCTCTCTCATAGGATTTGGATTTGGTGGAAAGAAGATTTGAGTGGAAAGCAACTTGGGAAGGCTAGAGATCAAGACTCATATGGTAGGAATGGAATATCTTGGTCTCAACACATGAGTAGGTGGTTCTCTCTCAGAACATACGAGTTGGAATGGTGTATGTGTTCTGATGGCTCTCTCTCCGAATGAAGAGGAGGTGGAGGGGTATATATAGCCTCCACACAAAATCCAACCGTTACACACAGTTTTCTAATCTCGGTGGGACCGAATCAACAAACTCGGTCGGACCGAAAATGTAAACCTAGTGACCGTTAGAGATTTCGGTGGGACTGACATGCAACTCGGTAGGACCGATATGGTTAGGGTTTGGGCATAACGTAATCTCGGTGAGACCGATTACACAAACTCGGTGAGACCGAATTTGGTAATTAGCTAACCAGAGAGTTGGTCAGGCAAACTCGGTGGGACCGATTTGCTCTTTCGATGAGACTGAAAAGTTACAAAGGGGAAACACTGAATTTACATTGCAATCTCGGTGGGACCGATTCGCTCTTTCGGTGAGACCGAAAAGTTACGAAAGGGAAACAGAGAGTTTGCAATCCCATCTCGGTGAGACCGAGATCCCTATTGGTAGAACCGAATTGCTAGGGTTTGTCGGTGGCTAATGACAAGTGAAACTCGGTGGCGCCGGATAGGAAGAATCGGTAGGACCGAGTTTGGCTTAGGGTTTAGGTCATATGTGGATATGGGAAAGTAGTTGAGGGTTTTTGGAGCATATCACTAAGCACATGAAGCAAGAGGCTCATTAAGCAACACCTCATCCCTCCTTGATAGTATTGGCTTTTCCTAAAGACTCAATGTGATCTTGGATCACTAAAATGTAAAATGAAGAGTCTTGAGCTTTTGAGCTTGAGCCAATCCTTTTTCCTTAACATTTTGAGGGTTCCACTTTCACATCCATGCCATGCCAATCATTGAGCTTTCCTGAAATAATCATCTTGGAATAGCATTAGCTCAATGAGCTATATGTTGTTATGAATTACCAAAACCACCTAGGGATAGTTGCACTTTCAGATTCGTATTTGAACAACTAAGCTTGTTTAGCTTAATGGGTAGAGCAGTGTTATTATGACACGAAGCACGTATTCTGATCGTATAGTGATCATAAAAGGGGGAAACTCTAAGCATATTTTTAAGCAAAAGAGGGTTTCCCCTCCGATTTCTATTAAAGAAACCACCACTGAACCAACATGATCAATTAAACCCTAAGCATGATCAATTAAATCGTATTATGGCTGTGCCATGGCAGATTTGAAGCTGCAAACCGGAGAAATGATTGTTTGCTTCGAACTAAGAACTAAATTCTAAGAGCTGAAACCAAGTTAAGATCTATTTTCTGGTTGAGATCAAAAAGTTGAGGAGATATGAAGTACCACCTCTCTTGCAGCGCCGTGTAGGCATCGGGGGTGCGATGGCTGTCAGTGGCGTTGAAGCAGATCTGCGACGGTAGACGGGTGCATCGGGGGATAAGTCCCGTTGCGGTGGAAGAGAAGGTCGTGTGAGCGGCCCCGACAAAGAGGACGACGGCGCCGATGAAGCGAGAGGACGCGATGCAAGGCTATTGGTCCGTCGCCGTGGATGAGAAACGTCCATCTCTAGCAATGGACGACACGGTCTTGGTAGGCGCTCCGACATGGTGGAGGACGGTGGCGATGGATGTGGTGGAGGACGACGGCGATGGATGGGGTGGCGGACGGAGGCTGGTGTGGGGATGGGGTGTTCTAGCGCGGACGGTGTATGAATGGGAAAATGGAGGGAGAGGTATGGGGAACCATGTTGTTGGGACGCGCCTGTCTGAAATATGGGAAAGTTACGAACTTAGCCCCCATTTAAAATTTGGACATCTCGTCGGTTGGGGATAGGAAGGTAATCTCGCATCTCGCCAATATTTGCCCAGAGCGATTTCGGGCGATGAGAGGGTGGTTGGCGCCCATGGTTGGCACCCACGGTGTATGAACGGGGCTAACAGGTAGGGCGGTTGTGTCACGTCTGAGTGAAGTTACAAACCTGCCCCTATTGAAAATATTTGCCTACATCGATTTCGGCCGAGTCGAGTTTGTTTTGCCGCCCACCGTGTATGAATGGGGAATTGAGGGAGAAACAGAGGTCTTTCGGACGAGCTTGAATCAAATGAGTTTTGCCGCCCATGTTTGATTCCCACCGTGTCGGAATGGGCTCAGAGGCGGTCGTGTCACGTCTAATTGAAGTTACTAACCTACCCCTTTTTTGCACAGTGGAAATCGGGCCGATGGATTGTCTGTGTAATGGGTAGACAGCAATTTCCATCTCCCAAACACTTGGCTTCGGATAGCCGACGTGGGAGTGGACATTTTGCTGCTTCTTTCGAATTTTGGGACAATAAGCATCCACGTTTACCCTGGCAACTAAATTCGAATCCATTTTGTATTCCTATATGAATCTTTATAAATCATTCTATGTGTTTTTATATATCTTCAAAAGGACGACAAAGATGTATTCCACTGTCATATATGAATATGGTTTACAAATGCCGATACTCAAATTCATAAACTAGAATCCAGTTTAAGGTGAATTCAAATATTTGGAACACTTCATGTCCAACTCAAATGTCACACGTAGCATAATGTGTACTACCATTTAGATATGTACACAAGCGATGTATCAAGATTCAAATACTGAGTCAATCAACCAAGAATGTACAGAACTAACAGACATATAAACACTTATAGAGTATATGGATCAATAATATCAACTAACATACATAAGCCAGGTCGATGTACTTTTTTGGCTACAACAACATCCTTTTTTTGGCCAGCATCTTGGCCCTTTCCGATGCGTGCCACTTATGGTCCATCTATACTACTACTATTGCTGAATGCACGTTCAGCCTGATTGGCATATTTGTAGGTCTGGCACGGCAATCCAAATGAAATGTCTCCGAGTCTTATCAATTAATACAGACTTGTGCTCAAATAAAATTACAAACCAAAAAAACAATTATTACATGATCTCTAAAACAAATGGTTTGATTGATTACATGAACAGACAACACAAAGGTTATTCAACTATGGAAAGAACATTTCACCTATGATTTACCAAGTAGGAATTTAATTTCCTTTTTTCCTTTAGGACCTTAACAATCTGGTCAGTCTCGGCTTGCTTCATTTTGAAATCCACCAAATATTTAATGGTTGTCTTAAGTACTGCTTGTGATTGTGCTGTTTGCTTCCTCAACATGTCAACTTCATCTCTAAGTGCAGAAGCAGAATCTCATTCTACCACTAGTTTAGCCTCTAGAGCACAGCAGTTGGCAATTCATAATGCACGATTGGGCCGGTGCCACTTCTGTGGGATGATGCAACGTCCATGGGGACCTCGCTCTTTGATCTTGGGCTAACCTATTTTGCCATTAAAGTTCCGATTGGATTCAGAAAAGTTGAAGTTAGAAAAACATCTCAACTGGGAGTTATAACAGCAAACCAGTTAAACAGACAAGGAATTAAAGAGTTTCAATTGGATGCTAAAAAGTAGTTATTAACATCATTGTAACCCGCTGTTGCAGCAGCAAAGCAGTTAAACAAACAAGTAGATATTTAAGTTAAGGCAAACAGGTAATTCTTAACAGTAAGTATCAAAAACATAGATAGGCGTAGTCTACAATATGATTAACAGGCTGTGCCATTATGTAATCAGTAGAAACTAAATTAAGCCAAGCAACGTAATTGAACAATTTTGCAATAAGTGGCTAACTAAAATTCCGAGAAGCGGGTAAATGAACTTATGCTAGTTCTTTGTACAGGCACACTGCAACTTCTTTTTCGCTTACAAGGTTGTACGAAGGAGTCCATGGCATCAATTGCTTGGATACGCAGTCCCAATACTTCTTTCTTTCCACACTGCATGGGTAAGTCGAATGGTTAATCTAGTAAGATGGTGCGTCCTTGATATGTTATATGAGGACGTGTAATCAGACTAGTTGTAGCCAAACACATCACACTGGCTTTTACTGTATATTTCATGCGATTACTTTTGGCATATCGAGATCTAAGCAATGTACAATAGGATGAAAAGACTGACATCCTCCACATTATTGGCGAACTCAGTTCATAGAAACAAGCAATTCAACCATTCTGTGGGTAAATCAAAAGCACCACTGGAATATTTTTCACTATCCAATCATACACGCAAAAAGGGGCGACGCCACCATAGGGGCTGGTATGGGCGGCCGCCTCAGGTGGCTGGAAAGTGTGCACCTAGTTTGAGTCGTCCAGGTTGGCCCATGCTAGTATTGTTCGTCCCAACGCACGAGCAGGCAATGTAAAAAATGAAGAAAAATGTTTCAATTTTGATTGGCCAATAACATAAGTGCAAGGCAGACCCTATAGTAGGCTCGCGGCCCAAACGAGCGCCTCCCATATCGATCGACAACAGGAAAAATCCCAATTCATTCGCTCCAGCCTCCAGTCTGGCTCGCTCCTAACCTAGCCGCCGCTGGACAGACCGACACAGCACTTCCTCGCGCCCTCGTTGGAGGGTGGTCGCCGGGCTTCAAGCGAACGGAAGGACAAGAAGATGAAGATCCAACCCTGGGTGTAGCCTGTGTGGGAGACAGCGGTGGCAGCACGAGCATGGCATCGAGCTTGCGCAAACGGACAGTCGTAGCTTGCAAGAGTAGCATGCGCAACGAGCAGGTACATCACATCCCTGATTATATCTAATTCAACTCTTCAATTTCTGGCCAATAGTTAAACCTGGCGGTGTTGTAAAACTGCTTGTATGTAGGGAATCTATGAGAAAATGAAACCAATTTCTACTTATTTTATAACTCCCCCAATCAATATTGAACTATCTGAATCTGATGTATCTAATCAAGTTTCCGGTGCAAACATACAAGCTAATGTTGTTCTTGAGCCTGAAGTGTCTAATGAACAGACTGCTAATGAAGGATTTGATGCAAACATTTTACATGCTCCTGGTGATGAACATATAGTGTCTAATGAGGGATCTAATGCAAGCATTTTGCAAGCTCATTGAAGGATTTAGTGTCTAATGATGATCTACTATGTTGAGAGAGACAGAGATTTGCAGGCATTGATGACAAGCAAATTATAGTACATTTTCATAGCGTGAGGAAACGTCGAGGCCATCTACCAGAAAGTCCCCGTATCATGACAACATAGCATAAATACTTTTCTAATCTATTGTTTGAAACTATTGGCATACTTGTGCAGGATAGATATATTGATATGCATTTTGCGCACTGGTTATACGTGCAATTACACTTCGATATTTTCAGCCAGAGAATGAATAATTCAAGCAGGTATAAACCATGTTTGTAGTCCTTGTACACCATGTTGCATTTTGTGTTTTTTGGTGCTTGCATCATTTAGTGTTTATAATCTGAACTACTTTGGATCATTAGCTTGTTTTCAAAGTACATGTAGCTTCACATTTCTCAAGTTATGTTGATTTCCGGAGTGCAAGTGCATTCGTATTTTTTAAGTTAAATGTTCGCCCTTGGTAACTTGAATTCATGGATCAGCCACTGCACACAAATCATACACGAATGCCAGTACAAATTAAATGAAATGGAGGGACTTACACTAGCTCGTTGTACAGGCTCACTACAGCTCTGCTTGCGCTTGGGATGTTCCATGTACAAGTCCATGTTACCACTTTCTTGGATGTGCAGGCCTTGTGCTCCTTGCATCCACCTCTGCATTTTTGACACGGCGAATGGTTGATCAAATAAGAGGAATCGACCTTGATGTTGTACTGGAGGACATATACTTACAAGGTTATACGGGTGTGCAGGATGTGTACCAGATCCCGTAGCGCCGTCATGCTTCGCTAAAAAATGGATTTGCTTGTTTCAGATCCCGTAGCGCCGTCATGCGCCGTCATGCTCCAGAAGAAATAAGAGTTAAAGTCAGAGTTGCATAGGCGTGTAAGCTAAGAGAGCAGTGAAAGGATATCCAAACATCATCGGAACAGTGCATAAGGGAGTGATGTGTGGATACCTAGTTCGGGCCGGCGTTTGGGCATGATCGCCTAGCTAGAGTGTGGGTCACTTCAGAGCCGTTGAGGGTGATGCGCTGGCATTGGCTGGCCGTGCACGGATGCAGATCTTGAGTGGCAGCGGAGCGCTACGATGCGGTGGATGAAACCGTTGGTGAAGCCCCAAAGGCCTCGGGGGGCGGAGCTGCGACGATGTGCTCGGTGAAGTAGCCCCGGTGAGCTGGGAGATGGCGTCGGTGAAGCGCACCTGATGCGGTGGAACTCGGTGTCTGTGAGGCACGTCCGTTGTGGCGGCCGACATTGTCGGTGGACCACTCGGTGCGGTGGACGAGGGCGTAGATGAGGTAGCTCCGGTGCGGTGGTGAAGCGCGACCATCGTCTTCGTCGTCGTCGTCCGGCACAGAGGTGGGGAAAGAGACGAGACGAGGGGCGATTCGAGGGTTGGCGGTGAATTAGGGATTTGAGCAATCTGGGTGCGGAAGGGGAAGGTGGAGAAGAGAGATTTTGCAGGGCTGGAATTGGGGCCGCCAGATATTTCAATCTGAAACATGGAAGCGCGAACTTATATTGTCGTCGTGGCGCCGAAGCATTGTCCTATCGGGGTGGTCGCGTGTGTCGGACGGACGCGTAGCACCCAGCCACCCCCCCCAAAAGGACGACGACAATATAAGTTCACGTTTCCATGTTTTGGACTATGCTTCGGTGCCTTAAGGCACCTATCTTTGTGTCCATGACATGTGGGCCCAACAGGTGGCTGGCCCACATGTCAGTGACCCAAAGGCAGTTGCCTTTAAGGCACTGAAGCAGCGTCCACCCCGACACGACCCTGGTCTACGTGCTGCGCCTACATTTGAGAATGCAAACGAATCTTCTTTCATTTCCAAACGAATCTGTATGTATTACCATGCCCGTGTTTTCCTTGCAATAATTAGTCATTCGAAACAATATACTCCATCCGTTCACTTTTGTAAGTCATTTCAGACAACTTAAAATGAACTGTTTTGCACATTGTCTGAAATGTCTTCAAGGTCTTATAAAAGTGAACAAAGGGAGTACTATAAATTAATTAATGAGGAGTTATTTGAAAAAAAATTCGAAACGGTACCCACGCTAACATGGATTAGAGTGTGTGTCACATACTTAGTTATTTGAATTATAGTGTGTGTCACGTAGTTAGTTATTTGAATTAGAGTTTGTGTCACGTAACGATCTCCAATTCTAACATGGATTTCGCATTTCACTGTATCCATGCTACTTTTTAATACAAATTCATATGTATATGATGAACACCATGGTAGTGAGAAAACTTTTGGATGGATTCAAACATATGACCAACAAAATAGCACAACAAACTGAGTCAATGTCAACTTTTCGAAACTTAGTATGGCACGAATTCGAAATAATTACCCGTATGCCTGGTCCTTGGTTCAAATCTTACAATGTACACCAAATTGAAACATCGATATTAAGTCTCGTACTATGTACATTCAAATGTTGTTTTTAGCCCCCCTCCCGCACAAACGCTACATACTTCATGTATCGGTCAATCTTCCTCTCCTAACCACCTTAGGAAGCTATTGGTTTCCAACACACATTCATTCTTTCTCTCCATGTTTCGATCTCTAAGTCTCTCAACTACACAACCCCTTTCTCCACTCTGTTACCAAATGTATTTACCTCACACACCCGCCATTGCACCCCATGCCGAGCTCTCTCTCTCTCCCCCTCTCCCTCTCACCCTCTCGCGCTAAATACATGCATTGCCTATCTAGCCTCCCAACCTCTCGTGCGCACGCACGCACGTTGTATATCTAGGTCACTCCCTCGAGACTGTCTCACTCTTTCTTCCACACAGCGGGCCACATTCGCTCAATCTCACTCTGTTTATATGAGTCTTGTTTAACCTCGTTTTCTTTCACACACAAACGATATATCTCCCTGTTCGGGCCTCGATCAACACAGTCTATACTCTCTCATGCAGATTGTCTATCTAGGTCAGTCCATCCAAGCCGCCGCCATTCTTTCGACCTCATGGTGGGCCACGCTCACTCAATCTCTCTCTCTCTCACTCTCTCTCGCTCTCTCTCTCTCTCTCTCTCTCTCTCCGTATGTCTTGATTGACCTCGATCTTTCTCAGACAAAAACGATATATCACCATGTTTGAGCCCAATTCGACCTATTCACATTGTATACTCTCTCACGCACATCGTATATCTAGGTCACTCTCTCCAACCCGTCTCACTCTTTCGATCGCACGGCGACCCTATGTGATCGGTTGACCTTGCTTCCTCCCACACACAAAATATATCTACACGTCTGTGACTGGATCATCTCTCAAGATCTATCTTACA
Organism: Triticum urartu; assembly: GCF_003073215.2. Lineage (NCBI taxonomy): Eukaryota > Viridiplantae > Streptophyta > Magnoliopsida > Poales > Poaceae > Triticum > Triticum urartu. The sequence continues at coordinate 137,386,555 of NC_053023.1, forward strand.
ACCCTCACCCTTGCGAAAAAGCTCAATCGGACAATATCTCTCCAGAGCATATATATTTGTTCAATGAATGTCGGACCACACTCACTTTGTCTCTCTATCTATATGTCTCTCGATTGACCTCGCTTTCTCACACCGTATCTTCCATGCGTTGAAGCTACTACCTCTCCATCCCTCGCAAAGCCGGAGCTATTTACATTGTGAGGGGCACTCCAACCTTGGATTAATTTGTGTAGGCATTTGTTCCGGTCGGTTTAGATTATATTTTCGTAGCATTCGGCCCACAACTACTCCAAACACCGTTGCAACCCACGCAACCCCCCTAGTTGATTTTCCTCTCGCTCGGTCATCGCTCTCTCGCACGTCCTTTCTCGCCTTCAACGTCGCACCATGGTATTATTGAAAAAACTATGTTGTTCTCTTTAATTATTATAAATAAGCTACAAAACTACACACTGATAGTCCACTTGGAATGGAACAAATTTCGACCCACAAATTAAAGTGCTACAAACTACACACCGAGGGGCCCACATGTCATGTGACAAATTTGGACCCATATACAAATTAAAAAATAAAGGACGAGGATCTAACATGCGACCGGGCCTTCAAGCCGCACGTCAATAGGCAACATACGTGGAATAGCAATGTTTGTTGTACCCCCTTTGTTCACATAATGTTTTTATATTATTACAGCCTAATTAATGGATAACATGTAATATTATTTTTAGTACTATTTGCCTTCACTTACTGGTGGGTTCCATGTGTGCTCTCTCTCTCCTCCCCTTCTGTGTTTAGACGCACGGGCAAACAGGAAGAACTCAGGGGCGATGTTGCCATTGACCATACCTGGACGCGTTCACAAGTCACGGCACCAGTTTCACGTACTAGCAGCACTAGTCAGTGTGTACGTGCAATGCACGTTAATTTGGAAGTATATTAAGTGCATGCGGATATTAACTACTAGGATATTATTTGCGTGTTGTCATGTGATTTGCACTATTTTTAGCATGAAATTAACTGCATGCTAAACGTGTTGAGCACTCGACATTGAAGCAGTCTAGGTCGTTGGATGACAAGGAATACATGTGGCTTGATGACGTTTTATATTTAATTTGATACGGCTCTAGCAGAACATTCAATCGATCAAACCATACATTTCGTTCAGTCTGACTCCGACTTTAAATTATACGACGATCGATATAAAATAAACGGAAATGATAAACGTTCAGATTTTAAGCATGGCAATCCGAACATTTTTCATGGCAACTTTAGATTACGCGGCGGCGGCGGGGGCGTCTCGGGGTGGGAAGTGGCTCCTCTGCCGTGCTCTGTGTGTCGTCGGGCCACTGACCGACAGCGACGGCGGCGTCTTGCGCCATTGTTGGCGTACTCCTGGACGTTGGCCTAGCTTCAAGGAAGGCCAAAATGTACTGGACTTCGGAGCGAGTCAACTGGCGGGAGGAGGCAACTGGCGTTGGTGCAAGGAAGTGGTCGACGGCGGCCATCCATGCCGCTGAGGGGGGCACTGGCACCCGCGCGGGGACATGCGCTGTCAACGGCGTGGCGGAGACATTCGTGTGCACGGGCACCAGCACGAGCGCGCACGTCAGTGCACGCGCAGGCGCATGCGTGCACGGGCACCGACACAGGCGTGCACGTCAGTGCATGCGTAGGCGCATGCGCTGGCAGGTGCACGGGGATGGGCGCTGGCGCAGTTGGGGCGACGGGAGCCAGAACGGGAGCGGGGACAGGCGCGGCATCTTCCCGGAAGGCCAGTTCAAACTCGTCCCAAAGCGCCTTATGTTCTTGAGACTCCGGCTGGGTGTATTCCTCAGGAAACTGGAACACTAAGGGCAGACCATCGTGATGCGGCATGGCGTATGTTTAGGTCAGGCTAGTTGGAGGTAGACGACAGGAGAATCGGAGAGGAAGAGAGAGGATTGTAGCGATACCGGGTAGTGCGGGGTTGATTTTAAACTGCGGCGCCGGCGACGTTAAAAGTGGGAGCAGTTGGGACGATGGTGGGCGGCGGAGCCTGGTCAAAGGGCTCGCCTCCCGGTGAGCCTGCATAGTGGTCTGCTCACACGCCTCCCTGACAGCCGGCGCAGCTGTCTGTTCGCACGCCTCCCGTCGACTCACATGCTTGCTCGGACGGCACCTGCCGATGAGAAGCAGGGACTCGTGGCGGCATGTAAACACCCACGGTTTCAATAGTGAAAGCGTTTGCCTTAACGTGACTGGTCTTTGTTCCAAAATACCTTGGCTCTTCATTTGTGCAACTTGTCATAAGCAGCTTGTCTCAAATTGAAGAAAAAACTTACGAAGTAATATTTGTGCCATATAACGTGACCATGCTTAGTTTCAACAATTTATGCTCACTTTTGGATTTTCTGAAATTTAAGATCCAGGATTCGAAACAATATCATAACCTGCATCATGTAATAAATTTTCAAGCCGTACATCTGTCCTGTTGTATTTCTTAAGAAAGGATTTGGTCAAACATTTTGCTTAGTTAGACTTTAGAGAAGTTATATATGCAGAGTAAAAGGATAATCCCTCTGTACCAGTGCATTGCCTGATATATTAACTCAAGTACTAGGCACGAACAAACGGGCTTAATTCTGTGCTCATCCTGGTGTAGTAGTAGTAGTAGTACTAGGCAATGCAGTTGACGGGTGACCTTGACGAGCGGCGACCGAGGGAGTTGAACCGTGCTCGGCACGGTAGGTAATGTTTTCTAGTTACTAAAGCATCCCTTCGTTGTTCATTGGTAGTCATTATGGATTGGGGACATGAGGGGAATTTCCTAGGGCTGGAATTCTGGCCGCCAGATATTCGACTTGAAACGACGAGGCTCGACTGGTTGGGGTTGCCTAATGTGCGTACCACGCACGCCACCAAAGGACACGAGCCTGGTTTCTTTTTAGGATCAACACGAGCCAAGGTCTGGCTGGTACGCCGTTTGGGTCCTACCATTTGAGAATACGAAAGGAACCTTTTAAATTGCCGAACGAATCTATGTGTATTACAATACCCGTATTTTCCTTGCAAATACTAATCTCAACATGGTAATTGATTTATGACGAGTTGTTGAAATAGAGTGAGTTTGTGATATAGTGATCTCAACATGGATTTCACATTTCATGGTATCCCTAGTAAGTTTTCTAATGCAAATTCAAATTTAAAAGATGAACAATATGGAGGTGAGAAAACTTTGTATGTATCAAGCATATGACCACACACAAACACACAGAGACACACACGCATGAACACAACAACAATCCAATAAGTATAGTGCATCTATTTTTCCAAACCATGCATGTATGACCCAAATTCAAAAATACTCCTTCTATTCCTAAATATTAGTCTTTTAGAGAGTTCAACAAGTGACTACATATGGAGCAAAATGAGTGAATCTAGACTCTAAAATATGTCTATATACATCTGTATGTGCCAGTCCATTTGAAGCCTCTAAAAAGACTAATATTTAGGAACGAAGGGAGTAAAATGTAAGACATCCATGGTCCTCAGTTCAATATTTAAAATGAACATGAAACTGAAACATGAATATTAAGTCTAGTACTACAGTACATGCAAATGTTGTGTTTAGGCGGAGGTATGATTGTCGAGGGTCAACCCCTCGACCTTAGATAAAATTGTGGAGCTCTGTTTACGGTTGTTTAGATTATATTTGTCCCCACCCTCCCAACCACCAATTGGTTGTGCACCCCCACCCCTCCTCCCCGGGAGAATATCATGTGCCCCCATACCTTAGATGCTATATGCTGATACAAGTTGCTTGGAGCATGTAGATCTGAGATATAGTAGCTCACATGATGTATCTTAATATTTTTGCAGGAAACCTTGATGAGTTTGAGAATTGCACACAATTTGTACAAAAACTACTTAGATGCCCTTTGATCCCATATCCAACGACCTCGAAGCTCATATCACCGTAGCATCTAAGATGAAGGAGGACATCATATTCTCCTGTATGTAAGAGTATCATGTGCTACCACACCTTAGATGATTTGGTGATACAAGGTCTTCGGAGGCGTTGGATTTGTGACCCAACACCTCCTCGGTGGTTCGAATGGTTTTTTGTAGAAAAGCCCCAAAAGAGTTCGGCCACTGCTTACAAGCACAAAGACTGCTCAGATGCCATTGGATCTCAGATCAAATGACCTCCAAGCTCGTATCACCGTAGCATCCAAGCTGCGATAGCACCTTATGTTTTCTCGCATGGGAGAGTATGAGGTGCTCCCGCACCGTAGATTCTATGGTGATACAAGTTCACTGAGATCTAACGGCCCACACTAGGAGGTTTGAATGTTTTTGCAATATACGGCTGATAGAGTTTGGAAATGCGTAGAAAGTACAAGTACTACGCATGTGCCATCTGATCACTGATCATACGACCTAGATGCTCATATCACCGTAGCGGGTAATTAAGCTACGGGGAGCACCTAATATGAGCACCGGGGAGCCGTTGGATCGAAGATGCAGTGGCACACATGAGGCCTGAATGTTTTATTTGCAAAAAAACCTTTGGAGAGTTTGGAAATTGCGCATAATTACAAAGACTACTCCCAAGCCATTGGATCTCACTTCCAACGGTGTAAAAACTTGTATCACCATAGTATCTAAGCTGCGGGGTGGATGTGATATTCTATGCCGCTGTCATTTTTGTTTGTCAACTTGCAAAATACGTGTAACTCGGGCCATTACTTGTCTAACCGCGCAAAGTGTTTATTCAAAAAAACCATCCTACACTAAAATATTGGAACAACACACGGGGGTCCCACTTGTCATTAATCAAATTTGGACCTAAAACTAACAAATCTGAATGACGAGATTCGAACTAGCAACCTGGACTACAAAGCGTAAGTACGGTGGTTGGCTTTGTTCCATAACTTGATTTTATACAGTACTTGCGTTGAGTAGAGTAGAGGGGCGCCTCGTCAACATGTGCATGACCGTTGTCTCACTTACTGGTGGGTCCCAGGTCTGCGATCTCAATCTCTCTTCTCTCCATCGTCTAACCTTTGCACGGGCACACACGAAGAGCGGCGCTATCTTGCCGTGGTGTTATTACAACTAAAAAAAGCTTGGAAAATAGAAGAATCGCCTTGAACAAGAGACGTTGTGGCTGGTCGAGACGGAGCTAACCACATCTATCCTCCGTGCCACGTTTGCATGATGAAGCTTTGTGGCTAGTGTGGTGTTTTCAACCGACTGACTGGGTCCCGAGGTTGAACCATAGGTACTACGTCTGATATAGTATATTTTTTACATGCACATTTTTCCTCCGCGCCGAGACGTGGCACACCCTACCGCGCGGTTTTGGGGTCCTCCCGGGTCGTGCACGCATATATTCTTCCTGACTTGGACACCCTACCGCGCGTTTTCTGGGTCCTCCTCGGTCGTAGCACCGAAGCAAGTAAATGAGTCGTCAAATCACGAAAGACCACCTTTCCCGCCGAGTACATCAGTGAAGCACGGTGGCTAGCTAGTTGGGCTAGTTCGACCGATTAGCTAGGCCGCCCCTTTTTTATCTACTTGCCGGCAGGTAAATTTAAATATCCACCGCCGCGTTGCTCTGTTGTTTGGGTGCGGTAGGATTTTTAATTTTTTGATTGACGGGAGCAGGCACAGCATGATTTTTAATTTTTTGATTGACGGGAGCAGGCGCGGCAGCAATTAGTCACGATGAGTCCGCCTGTAAAAACCCACTGCTCCCAGATGTGAGAAGTCGCCGACTGGTGTTTTACCGTGGTAAAAACCAAAAGATTCCCCGCTCCCTCCGCCTTCCCGTAGAGTGCATTGCCTTTCAGCCGTTTCGCCCCCTTTGCTTCCTCTCCCCATTGCTTCTACCTGGTGCCATGGCGGCGCAGCAGATCACAGAGTCCGAGGTGAGGTGCCTGACACTAGCTCCCGTCGACCCGGAGCGGGTGGTTGCACCCTGCATCACCAACGTCGTGCGCCTCGAGAAGCAGAGGGACTTCGGTGGTGTTTAGGCGCCCTCTGCATGGGCATGTCCATGTCTCGGCGCAACATGATCGTTGGATCAAACTCAGACGGTGCAGATCAGTCACTGTAGCACAAAGCGTGTGGGTGTGTTTGGTTGCATTCTCATCTCAATATAGTTGTTTCCTCTTCGTGTATTTTTGTCAACCTACTAGTGTGGACTCATGCACCCTTCATGCACTCTGCCAAACACCCAAAAGTGGGTCGAGAAGTGAAGTTTTGCTCCCATCCCGTGCACCCTTCATACACCCTGCCTAACACTATTCGTGCTTCATATGGTTCATGTTTCGTGGAGTACTGTAGCACCGTACTCTCCGTGCGCTGTGGACCTAGTTTTGTTAACATTGATCTCACCGTTCATTCTCGACCGGACAGTCAAAAAAGTGGTACTATGTTACATATAGGAGTAGTTGACATGTGCACAACATCATTTGTTATCGTCATATCTTACTATACTAGCAACAAGATTGTGTAGTACTGACGTATGAACCACTGCACATGCCTAGTAGTAGGAGCACTATGTATGTTCAAGTGGCTGCCGTGTTTCGCACTCCTTTGTCGTAAGAGTGGAAACACTTGCTGTAATCATTTTTTTCTTCAGAAAAATAGTGGACACACTCTACCGTGCGGATCCTCCTCCAGCCATGCACTAAATTACTCACTTTCACCAACGTGTGGGGCAGCCAGCACCTGGGTCCACCAGCCATGCACTAAATTACTCCATAGTAGAGTGACGGTAGACTACCCCGATCGAACCGCCGCAATAATGCCCAATGAGCCATCAAATCAGAAAACCCCCTCCTTTCCAGCAGTAAGTTGGACGGACGAAGCAACCATCATTTCACTCTTCTCTCTCACCTTCCTCTCTTGAACAAAACCCCCACTCGCTTCGCTTCTCCCTAATCTCGTTCCTCCTTTCACTCTTCTCTCTCAGCTTCCTCTCTTGGATGGACGCCGGAGCACTGGTCGACGTGATGTCTATGGCTCTGGCCAAAACCATTGAGGCTCATGGTACGATGAAGCGCAAGCGCCCCGCCGAGACTACCGCAGACAAGCTCAAAGCCATCGCCCTATCCAAGCCCCCCTCTCCGGGATCCCTCATTAAGCAAGTCCAGGTAATGTCTCTTATTGACGATCTTTTTCTCGATCTTGATCATGTTTTTTCATCTAACACGTAGTACTAGTACTGGTAGTATAACTTTCTGGGTGATCTTGCATGTGATTTCAGTGTGCCAAATGACAGTTCTAAATTCCTCTTTTGACCAAAACATGCGAGAGGTTGACCCTGATTTTGTCGGATTTCGGGTTCCGGCAGACCCTTGAGGTTCGAACACTGGGGTGCGCGCAGAGATCTATCCCCTACCGATCTACGTCTGATCTCCTCGCGTGATCTAAATTGGAAACAATGAACAACACAAGGGACACGAGGTTTATACTGGTTTGGGCCACCGTTGTGGTGTAATACCCTACTCTAGTGTGTGGTGTGGTGGATTGCCTCAGGGGCTGCTGATAAACAGTACGTGGGAAGAGCAACCTCGCGAGAGGTGTTCTTGAGCTGGTACGATGAACTGCTAGGGTGAGTTCAGTCGCCTCTCTCTCTCTCTGCTAGGGCTCTACCAGATTTCTAGATCTCTGGGTGTGTTGATCTCTCCGGTGGGTGTCTCTCTCTACTCTGTTGTGACTAGCTCTATTTATAGAGGCCCTGGGCCTCTCCCCAAATAATGAGCGGGAAGGGCGCCAACAATTGGCCATTTTGAAGGGGAACATCTAGTACAAGTTATCCTGACCAAAGGTGGTCTTCGGCTGCCAAAAGTACTGGTGATGACGCTGTCTTGGGCTCCATGGTGACCTCCGTCCTGCCGCTCTGCTGGTCTTGGTCTCGTTGCACCGGAATGGCAACCTTTGCTCGATGCCTCGGTCTGTGCTTGCCCCCTTTGCACCAAAGGGGAAACAAGGACACTGCACACGCCGGCGCCCGCCTGGCGCCCGCCTGGTCTCCATCGTCATGGCTTGCGTCACGGGTTCCTTGCGAGGTACCCCTGCCTTGATCTCTCCGCCTCCTCACGAGCCTGCCTCTGAGGAAGCTTTTTGGTCATCTGCCCCGCGAGGCTTGGCCCCTCGCGAGGGTCTTGAGCTTGAGCTGATGAAGACGGGTCATGCTGGGCCCCCACTTGAGCCACGCCACAGGCCGCAGGCAGGCAAGTCTGGGGACCCACGTTCCCAAAACACCGACAGTAGCCCCCGGGACCAAGGCGCGTCCGGGCTTGGCCTAGCAGGAAAGCGAAGGGGCAAGCGCAAAGCGCCGCGGGCCCTAACAGCCTGCGGCCTTGGGCGCCGCGTGGCGATTGATTGGACGTGGGCGACCCCCATGACACCTCAGCAACTGTCCATCTGACAAAAGAGGTGCCCGGGCCAGACTTACTTGCTTTGTTCTCGTTTGCCTCGCTCCAGATCCCCTTTCTCGCTCTCCTCTTTCTTGCTTCCGAAATCCTCCAGATCTGTCTCAGTCCTTCTCGCCCAGCACGCCATGGCGCCTCGCAAGTTCCCGACCGAGGCCTGGTACTCGCCGGCCCTAGATTCCCCGAACCTGCCGGAGAAGAACCTCGCCCTCACGCGCGTGATGACGGTGGCGCAGGGCAGCAAGGGGGCGACTGTGCGGACGGCTCCGACCAGCCTGAAGGCAGGGGGAGCACCTTCTATCCGCTCTTTGTGAGCGCCATCGTCGCCGGTCTGGTGTCTCCTTTCTCTAAGTTCTTCTTTGTTGTTCTCCGCCAGTACAACTTGCAGGCTCTGCATCTCCACCCCAACTCTGTTCTTCTCCTGGCGATTTTTGCTTACTACTGTGAGGCTCATGTCGGGGTAAAGCCCTCGGTGGCCTTGTTGCGCCACTATTTTTCCCTCTGGGTTTCTGGTGGCCATGTATCCGCATGTGCGAGCTTCATCGCATACTCCAATTCCAATGCTATCTCGAAGCCTGGGAAGAGAATCAAAGGCTTCCGGAGCAAGTGGGTCATGGTGGACGTCGGGCGCCTCCACCCCCGTCTGGTGTTGCCTACGGGGCAGCCCAAGGCTGTCGATGCGTGGTCCCGTGCGGAGCTCATCGACCCCTGTGCGAGGGCGGTGCTGAAGAGGATGAACGCGGACCTGCGGTCGAGCAACTTGGGGACGGCGAAGCTGACTGGAGCCACGCTCCTGAGGGAGTTATTGGAGCACCGGGTGGCTCCACTCCAGGAGCACTCGCTCCCGTTGTGGAGGCTTGGGGAAGCGGACGCCGCCTTGTGCCTAATCTCTGAGGCCCTGACCGATGAGAATCTAGTCGCGGCCCTCCATTCCTTGGTTGGGAGAGACGTGGCGAAGCCGGTGGGCGCCCCCGTCCCCCTGTTCCTTCGTGACGACTGGGAGCAGGTGGTGAACGCCATTACCACCTTTAATGGCAATGGGCTGGCGCCCGCGGAAGCTCCCGAGGGTCTTGCGGCGCTGGCGATGTTGAACGTGTCCTCTGGAAGCTACAATGGGAGTGAGGAGGAAGAAGAGGCGGAGGAAGAAGAGTCTGACTTTGAGGCGACTGGCTAGGAGTCGAGGGAGTCCTTCCCTCGGCTCAGGTCTCGGGCCCTCCGCTCCATGTCGGATGACGACGATGCCGGCGCCAGGCGAAGAGGGGAGGACTCTCCCTTGGTCACAAGGAAGGGCAGGTCGGGGCTGGTTCCCCCAGGGTCCGCTCTGATCCCTGGGTGGTCTGAGGCCAGCCCCAGCCCTCCCGACGTGGCTTCTGCTTCCGGGCCTCCCGAGGCTGGTCCCAGCTGCAGGCTCTCGTGCTTCAAGTTCGACCGGAGGTTGCTTGGGTACGCGAGCGACGACCAGTAAGTGCTTGATTCCCGCTTTGCTTGGTTTCTGCCGCCGAGGCTTGACGTCCATATTCTTTTGTCAGACCGACACCTGTGGCGAAGAGGCTGAAAGGGGCTTCTGCGGCCCCGCTTGGGGCGAGTCCACCTGCCGAGATGGCGCCTTCGTCCAAAGACGGCGCAGCTCGCGCTTCCCCTGCCCGGTCGTCCTCGCGAGGCCGACTGGGACGCTTCGGCGAGGAGTCAGCCCCCGTGGCCCCGCTGACCCTGGAGTCGACTATGCTCGATGCTACAGCCGGGGCAGCCAAGGCCCAGGGGGTTCCTTCCTGCCAAACCGTGATCACGCTGCCGTCTTCTTCACCCGCTCCGCTGGTTCCCGCTCCTTCTATTCCCTCTGCCGCCGTCTTTGACCAGGTCGCCAGCGAGCTGAGCCAGCTGCCGAAGGATCTTTTGAGCGCGGACCCTCGCCTAGCGGCCGGGCGCCTGGAGTTAGCTTCTGGCTGGGCCCGTTCCGCTGCCTCTGTCCGAGCAGCACTGAGCCAGGCTGTGGCGGCCTCCGATGGGGAGAAGTAGGCCGCCAACCAAGCCATGGCCGCTCGCGATGCTGCCCTGGGCGACGCTGCGGCTGCCAAGGCTTGCTGCAAGGAGCTGGAGGTCGAGCAGCAAGGCCTGCGCGACGAGCTCGCCAAGGAAGTCCACGGCCGCCAGGAGAAAGAGAAGGAGATGAAGGCTCGGGAGGCTGCCGTCAAGGACCGGGACGTCGAGCTTGATGACTGCCACGGCCGATTGGAGACGCTGGAGCGGTCGCTGCAGGCGGAGAGGACCGAGCTGGACGCCAAGGCGAAGGTCCTGGCGGAGGATCGGGTGCCCTTTGCAAAGATGGAGAAGAGGGCTCGTGCCGCGCTGAAGACGCTTTACAAGAGCGGCTTGGAGGAGCCGTTGGCCGGCGCGGAGGACGGCCCCGCCAAGCTACTTCCCTTCCTGGTCCGTGCGCTTGATGATGTCATAGACGGCCTTGGCCCCACAGCCGAGGCCGAGGCGCACGCCCTGTCTTCGGCGGCGCTGACGCGTGTCCTCAGCCACGTCTACCTGCGCGACCCCAACGTCGACCTCGATAGCCTGCTGGAGCCCGTGAGTGGCGACCTTGCCGCCGCTGCTGCTGAGGCCGTGAAAGGCCGAGCCGAAGCTTTGCTGGGGAGGTTTCGCGCCTTTAGCATCTTGCCCGGGCACGGTGCCGCCAGCTACGCGGCCCCAGGAGGCAGCGCCACTGGATAGTGATCCCTTCGCGGCTTCTGTCCTGCTTTTATTCCTGCAACATGCACCGTGCCTCGCAGAGGCGTTTAAACTTATGTTTGGCATCGTGAAGCAATCTATGGCTTGTAATATTTGCTTTGAATTTCCTGGAATTTGCATTTTCTCCCCTACTTGCTCGTGCTCTACGTCGGCAGGGCCCGGCCCCGCGCATACCTCACCCAACATTAGCCCCGACCGAAAACCAGGACGGGACTAAGGAGCGAGGGGCTACGTGGCAAGTAAGGCTCCTGAGTCGCGATGCTCAGGAGTCCCCCTTGACGCACAAGCAGCAAGTAGGAAAGGGGGGAACGAGGAGTGGATTGATCGTTCTGCGTCGGCAGGGCCCGGCCCCGCGCATACCTCACCCAGCGCTAGCCCCGACCGGAAACCAGGATGGGACTAAGGAGTGAGGGGCTACCGGGCAAGTTAGGCTCCTGAGTCACGATGCTCAGGAGTCCCCCTTGACATTCAAACAGGTTTCCATACCTTGGCTCCGCTCGGGGAGGGGCGCGTGAGGACTAGGTCCGAGGGACCTGGCTGGGTGCCGTGCGCTCGGGCGAGGCCCGGGCGTAGCCCCCGTGTCCAGCCCCCTCGCGTGGCGCTCCCGAGGGGAGGCGTTGCGATGGCGCCGGACACTGAACTCTGGGCTCCCTGAGGTTGGTACGGCCGTAGGCCGCCCTTAGTTATTTATCACCAGCGCGGAGCATAGCGCTTCCGTATGTGTACGGGCATAGCCGCTCCTCGGCAGTGTCGTCAGCCAGCGCGGAGCATGGTGCTTCCACTGGTACGTAGGAGGGGGCTCCCCTCCGGGAGGAGCCCCCGGGGCGTGTACAGCCCCGCCCTGACACGTGGCCGGCACGGTAGGGCTAGGAGAGGTGTATCTGGGCACTCGTGAGCCAGCGCGGGACTCACGAGGCCCTACCTCGAGGCGGGTTGCACCTGGCTCTGGGCCTTTATCAATGGTGTGTTCCTGCAGGGTGGTTAGAATGCAAATGCTCTACGTCCTCAGGTCCCGGCCCTCGAGCTAGCTCAGCCGCCGCTGGTATGATAGGTCGCGATGCCGTGGGTTAAGGCTAGGGGGTGAGGGCTGGAGAGCCAGTAGGAGCCCATGAGTCGAGATGCTCAAGTACCCCCCCTTTTAACGTGCAAGCGCTTTCCATGAAAGCGGAGAATTCCGTGATAAGAAGCAGGTGACAAGTGAGCGCGAAAGAGCAAATTCATTTTAAGTAGACGCGGGAAAAGCAAACGCCGTTGGGCCAGGCCCGAGCAGCTCGGGGATGATGCAGCCCGAGGGGCGCCCCCAACAAGGTAAGTAAAGAGGATAAGCAAAACGGATACATGCCGCAGGGACGGACCCACGCGGCCTGGGAATGATGCGGCCCTGTGGGCGCTCCCAGCTAAAAATGGAACTTAGAAAGATGTCACCTGGTGTCGTTGAAGATGGAGTGATGTTGAAGAAGCGGGCGATGCGCGGTGAAGACGTCGATCCTCACGAGCCCCCAGGCCCAGGAGCCTCGGGAGGATCCGGGGGCACTGGTGGGTTTCCGAGGGCCATCTCCATCCCCACCAGGACCGCACAATGCCTGACCTCCTGAGCCTCCAGAATGCTCCTCAGCAGGCGCTGATAAGCGGCGACCGTGCTCGGCAGGCCGAAAGGCATGCGAACGTAGCTGTGAGGTGGACCCTCGCAACACCCCATGCGCGAAGGCCAGAGGCGCTCCTGAGACGCGGCTCAGTAGAGTCCTGGCATGTCGATGCAGACGCGCAACCCACCATCCTCGCCTGGATGTGGGGCTACAGCGGGCAAGCGGTGGCTGCCGCGCATGACTCTCGACTCATGTAGCTCCTGAGTGTTGCTTGCGATGAACTCTTGAGGCTTTGGTCTTCCTTGCCTTGTACCTTCCTGAGGGAAACGTGCCTCGAAGCACCCCTCCAAGTGGTGCCCGAGCGCCTCCCTCGCGACCTCAGCAAGGTCGGTGGCTTTCCAATAAAGAGCCCCCGAGCCCTGCCTGAGGAGCGCGCTGGGCGCGCCTTCCTATGTGAGAGAGGGTGGCACTCCCTGATTGGGCGCAGATCCTGACCCAACACCTCCGGAGGCGCCTGCCTCCTTATGGCTTAGGCCAGGCGAAACCTTCTTCTTCTTGGGGGTCGCCTTGGGAAGTCTTCCGTTTCTGTGGTCTGGGTCTTCGATTGCTGCGGCATGGAACGCGCGCTCGAGTGAACACACTGCGTCCCTTTCTTCACAGGGTACAGTGATGATTCCACCGCTTCCTGGCATCTTGAGGACATTGTATCCATGGTGAGTCACCGCCATGAACTTGGCCAGGGCTGGGTACCCGAGGATGGCGTTGTATGGCAGACGGATGTGGGCGACGTCGAAGCGATGAGCTCGGTGCGGTAGTTGTTGCGCTGCCCGAAGGTGACTGGAAGGCGAACCTGCCCTATGGGAACGGTGGAACCATCAGTGACTCCTGAGAAGGGCTTGGTTGGCTGAAGTTGATCATACGACACTTGGAGATTGTCGAACGTCTCGACGGACATGATGTTGAGTCCTGCTCCGCCGTCAATGAGGGTCCTGGTGACCTGCACGTTGCTGATGACTGGGGAGCAAAGCATCGGGAGGACCCCGGCCGTTGCCGCGCACTTGAGCTGATCCATTGAGATGAACGTGATAGCGCACGCGGACCACCTGAGAGGGCGCGTGGCCTCAAGCTTGGGGAGGACTGCATTCACCTCGCGAGCAAACTACTTGAAGATGCGCTGTGAGGCTGGGGCCTGCGTGCCACCGAAGATGCAAGCGATTGCACGCGGCTCCTGGAAGCCCCCAGCTCCCTCATATTGATGTTGGTCTTCGTTCCTCCTTGGCGGTGGCGGCAGAGGAGGAAGGCCTGCGTTGCCGTGCGGACGATCCTCATGAGGCTGACCTCTCCAGCCTCCCTCGCGAGGCTGGTCCTGGCAGTGATCCTCGCGAGGTTGGTCACGCCACCCTTGGCGAGGGCCACAGTCTTCCCATCGTCCGCCACCTCTTCCTCCTCCTCGGCCATAGCCCCTGTCGTTGTGCTCGGAGCATCGGCCGACATGTCCATCTCTCACGTCCCTGAGCTCTTGACATTCATTGGTGTTGTGGGTGTGGAGGTCGGGGTACACGCAGTACCGGCTGCCCTTGGATGACTCAGGCTGATCCCTGCCTCGCTTGGTGTCTGGCTCTGCTGCAAGCACGGCAGCCCCCTAGCACTTCACGTCCTTGGCCTCGGGCTTCTTCTCTTCTGGGTCGGCAACCGGGATTTCGTGGAAGGAAAGGCGCCCTTCCTTAGCCTTGGCGCACTTGGTCGCCAAGTTGAACAGCTCCAGGGATGTGCACATGTCTTCATGGATTGCTAGCTCCTCCTTCATCTTGATGTCGCGTACGCCATCGGAGAAGGCCGAGATGATGGCTTCTTCAGTTACCTTGGGGATCTTGAGGCGAGCGTTGTTGGAGCGCTGGATGTATTTTTGCAGGGTTTCCCTTGCTGCTGCTTGATGCGGCGTAGATCGCTCACGGCCGGGGGCCGGTCGCGAGTGCCCTGGAAGTTGGCGATGAAGCGAGTGCGCATCTTGTCCCAGGAGGAGATTGTGCCAGGAGCCAGGTTCAGGAGCCAGGTGCGGGCCCCATCCTTGAGCGCCATGGGAAACTAGTTCGCCATGACCCTTTCGTCTCCGTTGGCGGCTTCGATGCATAGCTCGTAGAGCAGTAGGAACTCCGCGGGGTCCGCCGTGCCATCGTAGCGAGGGGGCAGGTCAGGCTTGAACTTGCATGGCCATGCGACGTCACGTAGCTCGGGGGTAAGAGCGCGGCAGCCTGCCGTGGCCACCGGTGCCTTTTGCTGGTACTGGGCTTGTTCCTGGGGATTACCGCGCGCCGCCGCTTGGAGCAGCGCTCGGTCTTGGCGTGGAAGTGCAGGGACGCGATCTTGGCACGCCGGCGCTGGGAGCGCGCGAGCACCTTCTTGGGGACGAGGGATCTCTTGGCAGCTCCTTTCTTGCTGCGCAGGCGCCGGACGTGGAGGGTCTCGCCCTGAGGCTGCGTGCCTTGGAGCCAGGGCGCCTTATTGGGGAGGAGGTGGTAGAGGCGCCTCCTGATCCCCGCCTCCTGCGCGGAATGGAGGGCGAGGCAGCGAGAGGGACGGCAAGGGGGAGCCCCCTGCGGTGCTGACGAGCTTGGTGATGCGGGCGAGCCAGTCCTCGTAGAGGTCGTCGACGGGGCGGTAGTGCAAGAGCTCTCTTGCCAGGAGCAGCGCGGCACGCGCGTCTGTGGGGGCGCGACGAGCGTGGGACGACGAAGCGGCTGGATTCAGCGACGGTGTGGCGGTATGGCCCTCCCGCCGTACCGAAGGATGCTGGGATGAGGCCTGCTGCTCGTTCCCCGCCGGGCCAGTGGCGGCGTTGGCAGCAGGCGACGGGGAACGACGAGGACGTCCGCCGACGGGCGGCGTCTGGACGACGCAGGTGGCGAGAGTAGCCCGGCGCTCGGCGCGAGCCCGACAAGTGTCAGCCATGGATACGACGGAAGATCACACGTGAACAGCGGAAGAAATATTCTGGCGCACTCCTACCTGGCGCACCAAATGTCGGATTTCGGGTTCTGGTAGACCCTTGAGGTTCGAACACTGGGGTCACTGGCTTTCCAATAAAGAGCCCTCGAGCCCTGCCTGAGGAGCGCGCCGGGCGCGCCTTCCTATGCGAGAGAGGGTGGCGCTCCCTGATTGGGCGCAGATCCTGACCCAACACCTCTGGAGGCGCCTGCCTCCTTATGGCTTAGGCCAGGCGAAACCTTCTTCTTCTTGGGGGTCGCCTCGGGAAGTCTTCCGTTTTTGTGGTTCGGGTCTTCGATTGCCGCGGCTTGGAATGCGCGCTCGAGTGAACACACTGCGTCCCTTTCTTCACAGGGTACAGTGATGATTCCACCGCTTCCTGGCATCTTGAGGACATTGTATCCATGGTGAGTCACTGCCATGAACTTGGCCAGGGCTGGGTACCCGAGGATGGCGTTGTATGGAAGACGGATGTGGGCGACGTCGAAGCGATGAGCTCGGTGCGGTAGTTGTTGCGCTGCCCGAAGGTGACTGGAAGGCGAACCTGCCCTATCGGAACGGTGGAACCATCATTGACTCCTGAGAAGGGCTTGGTTGGCTGAAGTTGATCGTACGACACTTGGAGATTGTTGAACGTCTCGATGGACATGACGTTGAGTCCGGCTCCGCCGTCAATGAGGGTCCTGGTGACCTGCACGTTGCTGATGACTGGGGAGCAAAGCATCGGGAGGACCCCGGCCGTTGCCGCGCACTTGAGCTGATCCACTGAGCTGAACGTGATAGCGCACGCGGACCACCTGAGAGGGCGCGTGGCCTCTAGCTTGGGGAGGACTGCATTCACCTCACGAGCAAACTACTTGAAGATGCGCTGTGAGGCTAGGGCCTGCGCGCCACCCAAGATGCAAGCGATTGCGCGCGGCTCCTGGAAGCCCCCATCTCCCTCATATTGATGTTGGTCTTCGTTCCTCCTTGGCGGTGCCGACAGAGGAGGAAGGCCTGCGTTGCCGTGCGGGCGATCCTCATGAGGCTGACCTCTCCAGCCTCCCTCGCGAGGCTGGTCCTGCCAGTGATCCTCGCGAGGTCGGTCACGCCACCCTTGGCGAGGGCCACGGTCTTCCCATCGTCCGCCACCTCTTCCTCCTCCTCGTCCATAGCCCCTGTTGTTGCGCTCGGGGCGTCAGTCGACACGTCCATCTCTCATGGCCCTGAGCTCTTGACATTCGTTGGTGTTGTGGGTGTGGAGGTCGTGATACACGCAGTACCGGCTGCCCTTGGATGACTCAGGCTGATCCCTGCCTCGCTTGGTGTCTGGCTCCGCTACAAGCACGGCAGCCCCCTAGCGCTTCACGTCCTTGGCCTTGGGCTTCTTCTCTTCTGGGTCGGCAACCGGGAGTTCGAGGAGGGAAAGGCGCCCTTCCTCAGCCCTGGCGCACTTGGTCGCCAAGTTGAACAGCTCCAGGGATGTGCACAGGTCTTCATGGATTGGTAGCTCCTCCTTCATCTTGATGTCGCGTACGCCATCGGAGAAGGCCGAGATGATGGCTTCTTCAGTTACCTTGGGGATCTTGAGGCGAGCATTGTTGAAGCGCTGGATGTATTTCTGCAGGGTTTCCCCTTGCTGCTACTTGATGCGGTGTAGATCGCTCACGGCCGGGGGCCGGTCGCGAGTGCCCTGGAAGTTGGCGATGAAGCGAGTGCGCATCTTGTCCCAGGAGGAGATCGTGCCAGGAGCCTGGTGCGGGCCCCGTCCTTGAGCGCCATGGGAAACTAGTTCGCCATGACCATTTCGTCTCCGTTGGCGGCTTCGATGCAGAGCTCGTAGAGCAGTAGGAACTCCGCAGGGTCTGCCGTGCCATCGTAGCGAGGGGGCAGGTCAGGCTTGAACTTGCCTGGCCATGCGATGTCACGTAGCTCAGGGGTGAGAGCGCGGCAGCCTGCCGTGGCCACCGGTGCCTTTTGCTGGTACTGGGCTTGTTCCTGGGGATTACCGCGCGCCGCCGCTTGGAGCAGCACTCGGTCTTGGCGTGGAGGTGCAGGGACGCGATCTTGGAGCGCCGGTGCTGGGAGCGCGCGAGCACCTTCTTGGGGACGAGGGATCTCTTGGCAGCTCCTTTCTTGCTGCGCAGGCGCCGGACGCGGAGGGTCTCGCCCTGAGGCTACGCGCCTTGGAGCCAGGGCGCCTTCTTGGGGAGGAGGTGGTGGAGGCGCCTCCTGATCCCTGCCTCCTGCGCGGAATGGAGGGCGAGGCAGCGAGAGGGACGGCAAGGGGGAGCCCCCTGCGGCGCTGACGAGCTCGGTGATGCGGGCGAGCCAGTCCTCGTAGAGGTCGTTGACGGGGCGGTAGTGCAAGAGCTCTCTTGCCAGGAGCAGCGCGGCATGCGCGTCCGTGGGGGCGCGACGAGCGTGGGACGACGAAGCGGCTGGATTCAGCGACGGTGTGGCGGTGTGGCCCTCTCGCCGTACCGAAGGATGCTGAGATGAGGCTTGCTGCTCGTTCCGCGCCGGGTCGGTGGCGGCGTTGGCAGCAGGCGACGGGGAACGACGAGGACGTCCGCCGACGGGCGCCGTCTGGGCGACGCGGGTGGAGAGAGCAGCCCGGCGCTCGGCGCGAGCCCGACGAGTGTCATCCATGAACACGACGGAAGATCACACGTGAACAGCGGAAGGAAGATTCCGGCGCACTCCTACCTGGCGCGCCAAATGTCGGATTTCGGGTTCCGGCAGACCCTTGAGGTTCGAACACTGGGGTGCGCTCGGAGATCTCTCCCCTACCGATCTATATCCGATCTCCTCGCGTGATCTAAACTGGAAACAACGAACATCACAAGGGACACGAGGTTTGTACTGGTTCGGGCCACCATTGTGGTGTAATACCCTACTCTAGTGTGTGGTGTGGTGGATTGCCTCAGGGGCTGCTGATGAACAGTACATGGGAAGAACAGCCTCGCGAGAGGTGTTCTTGAGCTGGTGCGATGAACTGCTAGGGTGAGTTCAGTCGCCTCTCTCTCTCTCTCTCTCTCTCTCTGCTAGGGCTCTACCAGATTTCTAGATCTCTGGGTGTGTTGATCTCTCCGGGGGGTGTCTCTCTCTACTCTGTGGTGACTAGCTCTATTTATAGAGGCCCTAGGCCTCTCCCCAAATAATGAGCGGGAAGGGCACCAACAATTGGCCATTTTGAAGGGGAATATCTAGTACAAGTTATCCTGACCAAAGGTGGTCTTCGGCTGCCAAAAGTACTGGTGATGACGCTGTCTTGGGCTCCACAGTGACCTCCGTCCTGCCGCTCTGTTGTTCTTGGTCTCGTTGCACCGGAATGGCAACCTTTGCCCGATGCCTCGGCCTTTGCTTGCCCCCTTTGCACCAAAGGGGAAACAAGGACACTGCGCAGGCCGGCGCCCGCCTGGCGTCCACCTGGTCTCGATCGTCATGGCTTGCATCACGGGTTCCTCGCGAGGTACCCTTGCCTTGATCTCTCCGCCTCCTCGCGAGCCTGCCTGATGAGGCTGCCTCTGAGGAAGCTTTCTGGTCATCCGCCCCGCGAGGCTTGGCCCCTCGCGAGGGTCTTGAGCTTGAGCTGATGAAGACAGGTCGTGCTGGGCCCCCACTTGAGCCACGCCGCAGGCCGCTGGCAGGCAATTCTGGGGACCCCCGTTCCGAGAACGCCGACAGATTTCTTATATACTACTTTCAACTACTCCCTCTGTCCCAAATTTCTTATAGACTACTTTCAACTACTCCCTCTTTCAACTACTTTCAACTACTCGCGCATACGTACGGCCAGGGCTCGTGTACATGGCTGGGTCGGAACGGAGAAATAGCGTCGTCGTCATGTTCATGGGGAGGCAACGAAATGCGTCGTGTTCATGGGGAGGCTACAGAATGCGTCATGTTCATCGGGAGGCAACGGAACGCGTGGGAGCAAACCGGCTGGGTCAGAATGGAATGCGTGGTCGTGTTCATCGGGAGGGCTTGGACGGAACAGGCGATGGAAACGAGGCCTGGCGTACTGCACAATGGAGGAAACGGACCTCCTACGTTCGGAACGGGTCCTGTTGATCGGGAGGGGTTTGGCGTACCGCAAAACGGAGGAAACGGACCTCCTACGGTCGAAACGGGGGTCCTGTTGATCGGGAGGGGTGTGGCGTACCGCAAAACGGACGAAACAGACCTCCTACGGTCGAAACGGGGGTCCTGTTGATCGGAAGGGGTGTGGCGTACCGCAAAATGGACGAAACGGACTTGTGTTGGAGCGCTACGGTCGAAACGGGGGTCCTGTTCATTGGGAGGGGTGTGGCGTACCGCAAAACGGGACTCCACGAGATACTGTTCATCTCCACCGTCAACCTCCTCCAGCCTCCATGGGATACCGTCGACCTCCTCCAGCCTCCACGGGCTACCATCGACCTCCTCCAGCCTCCACGGGCTCCTGTTCATCTAGCCTCCACCGCGCGCTACTCCACCGGCTACTGTTCAACCACCCCTCCATGGGCAACCCTCCACCGTCTACTGTTCATCCAGCCCTCCACCACACCACGGGGTCCTGTTCATCTAGAGGCAACGCCACCGCTCACTGTTCATCCAAACCCCCCCGTAACGCTCACTGTTCATCCCAGAGGCAGCATCGATCGGCTTCAGTTAGCAGCAGTAGCGAAGGAATCGCTCGATCGGGTTCAGTTAACAGCCATCGATCGATCGCTCGGGTTCAGTAACGCGTAGCCTGCAGTGCAATCGCTCGAGTTCAGTTAGAGCCCAACGCCTCGCTCGGGTTCAGTTAGAGCCAACGCCTCGCACATACGCGCGTACGTGTACGAGAGAAACGCGCATCGCTCGGCCCCCGACCTCCCACCGTAACCGAGAACTCCCCGAAATTTTCCTCGCCCTCGCTTCTACCACGGTTTTTTCCGTCATGGAAGGCCCAAAGAATGTCATGCAGCTGCGTCTCCGGCCCGCCCAGGACGAAAAGCCCATTTTCTGTCATGATTTTTTGTCATAGAAGTAGGATCCCACCACATCTATGATGATACCGGGTTTTGTCACAATTATCGTCATAGAAGTGTCATATGTATGACAGAAAAAAATTTCGTTCAGCCCAAAATGTCATAGATGTGTCTTTTTTTTGTAGTGCAAGTCCCTCCCACCGGAGGATATAATACCTAAGGAAGAGTTCCAACGAGGACCTTCGTCGTGGCATGCAGATCTTCATCAAGGCTTTCAACATTATCATACAAGACAACACCCAAGGTCATTCGACAGTAAGATTGGGGCTGCGAACGCGCTCGGGAACGGAGCCGTCCGGCAACGCCTATTCCAGTCAACCCCCCAAGCGGCCCAGGCCATGATGACCTACGCGTGGCACATAAGTTCTGCCCTTATAGACCTTTGGTGACACGTTGTGAGCGGGCCATTTGGGCGGTGGAATTACGGCGGTGCAGAGGTCGAGTCATCCACCTACCTACCGTACTGAGGACACCTACACCAATGCGTGTCGCAACAAGACCAAGTCACCACCTTGAGTGGCGGTGAAAAGACAGGCATATGTTCCTGGGAGCCAAAAGACGATGACACTTCACCGTACATTCAATGCACATACCTACCTTGTCAGGGTAGGCATTATTTCCAATAGCACAACCATTGTGGTGCCCCTTGAGCTATAAAAGGAGGACCAGACTACTGAGAAAATTGTTGGGCACTTGGTAGAATCCAGATAGGAGTGACGCTGCTAACTCCGTTCCCGGAGAAACTTGTAAGATCATTGTCCACCAAATCAAGAGCGCACAAAGCAGAAGTAGGGTATTATGCAACCATGCGGCCCAAACCTGGGCAAATCCTTGTCCTTTTGCACATTCTTCGTTCAGATAGATCCACACCTTGCACCCCGTCTACAAATTGGCAATGGATGTCTGCAGTCCCTAGTGTCTTGCATGTGTTTTTGACACATGACGACAGAGAGGGCTAGAGCTCCAAGACCCATTCAAAGAGCTCTATATTGGGATCTACGGTAGGGTGCGTCGACTGCAAATTAAAATTTCCTACGCGCAGAACAACAAAGAACATGCTACGGAAGATGGATCACAGTTCGTTACCACTAGACGCGCAGTGCCATGCAGCGGAAGAAGAGTTGGGGCAGCGCGTCCGCGTGGATCGTCTCCTGCACGTCTGATTTCCCTCGTACAACCGATGGTCAGTTCCCACGTACACGTTTGCTGGAGCGGCGCAAGTGCACCGCCTCTAACGGTATCCGCACGTGCAGGATGAACGTCGTGCGGCGGACTTCTAGGTCCGATCACACAACCGGCGGCGAGTGGAGGTGTCTATTCGCAACACATGCAAACCCTAGTGACAGCGCCGAAGTGATCAACCCCATGAGTGTGCCGCACCTCCACTATATATATAGGCGTCCGTCACGGACTCAACACTTGGGCCTCGCACGGACCCTAAAGCCCATAAGTCTACTCGGCCACAATCCGAATACAGTTCGGATCACATCCGACCAGTGTCCTCGGATCCGACCTCGTAGGTTCCTTCCCTTAAGCGCGCGACCCCTTAGGTTCAAGTCGGCTTGGTCGCAGTTCGGATCACCTCCGAACTGCACGGTTGGTAGCGGCCTCTAGCAAGGCATACCGAATACCAAGCAGACTATGAAGCTGGTTAGCGAACCTGTACATCACACTTCCATTCCTTTTGCCACACGATATATGTTGTCGAGCTCAAGGCGAGTCTGTCATCCTTGTGCTAGCCCGACCTCTTTCTCGTTCCAGTGATGCCGACCACAAACCGGATTATCTCATAATCCTTGTCGCATGGCCATGCTTATCCTGGTCGGATCACACAAGGGGCCCAGAGTATATCTCTCCTGATCGGAGGGGCAAATCCCATCTTGCTCGACCACGTCTCGCAGCATGGTTCTGGACAAACCCGAAACCTACCTTTATAACTACCCAGTTACGGAGTAGCGTTTGATCGGCCCAAAGTGAGTCTGTCACCATCCCGAGTACATGCGTCAGCTCAGGTCTTAGGACATAGAACATATGTTGTACTAGAGACTCACAGATGACATATCGCTGCGTCTCATAGTTGGGTCTGTCCGACTCGGACCTTATCTCGACTCGGATCCGACTACGTCGAATCCGACCAGATCCTTCCAAGTCCATATTATCGGGTTTGCATCCAATGCTCCATGGCTAATGAGAGCAAGCCATCGACCATGTCATATGCTAGTGTAGTTCGCTGCGCGTCCACACAGCCCTTTCGACTAGGGACCTTTTAGGACAATCATCATACAATGCATAGTCCCACAAACAAGTCACGTACTTGCTGATACACATCATTGATAATGTCCAAGGACTATCTTTATTCATAAACACATATGAAATATCATCATACATGATTGCCTCTAGGGCATATCTCCAACACTCTAGTCCTGAATTTGGGAAGTGGTGTATGACTCGGACTATTGTCGCTGAAGAGAAGTTTGGGGTCGACCTTGGGAAGTCTCGTATGGCCATGTCAATGATTAATCAAACTTCCCCCAGAGCTTTCGAAACGACTAGGCCTATGCAAAAACATAAATGTGCCAATTTTATCTATGTACGAGTGAAGGTTGTCGTACATTCCTACTACTACATACTTTATGGTTGCAGTTATGTTAAAGATGCGACTGGATGTGGGTTGTCAAATTGGATTTCGTATTTGATCTAGGCCCAATACAAGTGTTTGGATGTACTCTAAATCAATGGACTGAAACAGAAATGAATACAGAGGCTTGCAGCTCTGATTTCAGCTGAATTGGCTCACTCCCGCAAAAAGAAACCTTTTGGGCCTCTTCTTTCCACTCCACCATGAGAAAAAGAAAGGGAGCAAGAGAGGATAGTGGCGCCAACTAGATCGACGGTGGCGCCCAGGCAGATTCTCCATGATGGAGAAGGTATGGTCACCGGCTTTCCATTCCTTTTCTTCCTCCACCGCCGGTCCTTCCCCTTCTCTCCGGCGCAACTCACCACTGTCAGGTCCCATCTGACCTTGCAGTCCCATTCACCGCCGCCCTTCCCTTCCTTCATGGACCCATGGTGGCTCTTCTCCCTTGGCTCTACTTCTCAGCCGCCCCATCTTCTCTGGCCATAGAACCCCTCACTGCCGCAGACCGTAACCACAAGGGTGCCTGAGGGAGTCCTGGATTAGGGGGTATCCGGACATCCGGATTATATCCTTTGGCCGGACTGTTGGACCATGAAGATACAAGATCGAAGACTTCGTCCCGTGTCCGGATGGGACTCTACTTGGTGTAGAAGGCAAGCTAGGCAATACGGATATATATATCTCCTCCTTTGTAACCGACCTTGGGTAACCCTACTCCCCTCCGGTGTCTATATAAACCGGTGGGTTTTAGTCCGTAGGACAACAGACAATCATACCATATGCTAGCTTCTAGGGTTTAGCCTCTCCGATCTCGTGGTAGATCAACTCTTGTACTACTCATATTATCAAGAATAATCAAGCAGGACATAGGGTTTTACCTCCATCAAGAGGGCCCGAACCTGGGTAAAACATCGTGTCCCCTGCCTCCTATTACCATCCGCCTTAGACGCACAGTTCGGGACCCCCTACCCGAGATCCGCCGGTTTTGACACCGACATTGGTGCTTTCATTGAGAGTTCCTCTATGCCGTCACCATAAGGAAGGATGCCTCGTCTCGTTGTTAAGAACAACATCACCGCCGGGGGAGCCTTGGCTGTCGGCCAAACTCTCCGGCTAGGCAGTTTCATCATGACCGCCTGTTCGGCTGCTGCCCCGACGATGACTTCTCGGGTCATCGAAAACAACCTCCACGTTGGCTCAGAATTCGCCGAGCAGATGGATCAAATGGAGCTCTCTTCCCTAAACGAGCTCTTGGATCGCATCGCCACCTTGGGAGTCGCTACGGACTATGATCGGATTGGGCTTAAGCCCGATCAAAGGGAGATTAACTCTCCACCGGTCACCCACCATGTTGCGGTGGTGGAGGAACAATGCGGCGATTCCTCTTCTATCTTGAGGACTAACTATGTCTGGATTCCTGAGCTCTCCGAGCCAGATACCCGTTTACGGGAGGACATCACCCAAGCCCTAAACCTAGAGTCAGGCAGCGGGCCAGACTTATCGGGCAACATACCGGAACCCAAAATTCCAATATTGGAAACACCTCGGCCCCTGGGTCTCAGATTGGGTAGGGGTTCGGACTCAATTCCACCCACTCACCCAGACATAAACGATCTTTCCCACATCAGGCAAGAGCCCCATGAAACAGTACATCTTTATTGGGCCAGATTCCTCCTTGTGATGAACAAGGATAAGGACTGTCGCGAGGAAGACGCGGTCTCATTTTTCTGCAATAATTGCACGAACAAGGGAATCCTTAACGCCTTAAGTCGCTGTGACATATCACGCTTCGCTGACTTGGCGTCCATAGTACGAAAGTACTGTTTGATGGAAAGCGCCTGGAAAACCGAAACGAAATTTTGGGATAATTCGGCTAAGAATATACACCTAGTCCGAAGTAAAAGGGTGCACTATCATAAGACACCCGAGTTAGTTACAAAGAAACAAAAACCCTCTACATGGCATGGAACCGTATTGGAGGGATGGCTTAACAGACCCTGCAAAATTCATAGCACATCGGATACCATACCAAGGCACAGCCTTAGAGCATGTTGGATACTCCAGCAGGTGGCCTAAAGTGGTGAGGATCTTCTTATCCCAAATGCCACAGAGCACCATCCCGTGGAGTGTTATTAACAGTTTTTGAAACCTTCGCATCAAATAATAGGCGCAAGTGAACACTCCGTAGCCTCGCCAAAATCTGCCACGTAGTAGCAATGAATCCATGGAGTGACACAGCTATTACCTTCAATGCCAGTTACGAACCTAAATTCTGAACTGCCCGAGCACCAGCCGAACTGGTCCTCAGTCCAATTATGGACGGCTTTCGACTCACCAAAGTACTCATGGACGGCGGCAGTGGATTAAACCTCATCTATGAGGAAACCCTTCAAAAAATGGAAATAGACTGGAACCGCATTGAGCAAAGCAGCACAACCTTCAGAGGAATCATCCCCAGTAGGGAAGCACGCTGTGCTAGGAAAATCACACTAGATGTGGTATTCGGCACGCGGGAGAACTATAGGTCCGAAGAAATTACATTCCAAGTGGCCCCGTTCAGTAGTGGATACCACGCCCTTTTAGGACGGGAGGCCTTCACGGTCTTCCAAGCCATACCCCATTATGGGTACATGAAGCTCAAAATGCCCGGGCCCAATGGAATCATCACTCTTGCTAGTGATCTGGACACAGCACTCCGCGCTGAAAACAAAACAGCCGCATTGGCCCTCGAGGCATTATCCGAAGCCCTCTCGGCCGAGGAATTAACTGCGCTACGCTCCACGGTGGACAGGGACGACATAATACTTGACAAGAGATCCAAGTCCACCTCTTTTAAACCAGCGGACGAAATAGTCAAATTCCAAGTCCACCCAACGGACCCTACAAAAACAGCCTCCATCGGGGCACAGTTAAACCCTGCCGTGGACGCCGCACTACGAGAGTTCCTGCGCGAGAATTGGGACATATTCGCCTGGCACCCCTCAGACATGCCAGGAATCCCACGCAGGCTGGCCGAGCACAGCCTCAATATCCTAAAGGGATTCAAGCCGGTCAAGCAGGCTCTTCGGCGTTTCTCTGAACCTAACAGACATGCTATGGGAGAGGAACTAGCCAAGTTATTGGAGGCCAGATTCATTAGAGAAATAAAACACCCGGACTGGCTAGCAAACCTGGTGATGGTACCAAAGAAGGACAAATCCTGGCGCCTATGTGTCGATTTCAAGGACCTCAACAAGGCTTGGCCAAAGGATCCCTCCCCCCTCCCCCGCATTGATCAAATTATCGATGCTACCGCAGGACACGAGTCATTGTGTTTCCTCGACGCATACTCTGGCTACCACCAAATCAAGATGGCGGAGTCCGACCAAGCCGCAACGGCATTTATCACACCATACGAACCCTTCTGTTTCAACACAATGCCTTTTGGGCTCAAAAACGCCGGCGCAACATATCAGCGCATGATCTAGACATGTCTAGAGAAACAGATCGACAAAATAGTAGAGGCATACGTAGATGATGTGGTCGTTAAAACCAAACATGTCGACTCTCTAATAGACGACTTGAGGCTCACATTCGACAACCTCCGAACATACGAAATCAAGTTCAATCCGGAAAAATGCGTTTTCGGCGTACCAGCCGGAAAGCTCCTGGGCTTCATTGTCTCCAGTAGAGGAATTGAAGCTAATCCGGCCAAAATCCGAGCTCTGTCATAGTTGGCTATCCCAACGGACCTCAAACAAATCCAGAAACTAACTGGATGTGTGGCGGCTCTAAGCTGCTTTATCTCCCGCTTAGGAGAAAAGGCATTACCCCTTTATCGCCTCCTTCGGCGCACCGAACACTTCGAGTGGACGGATGCTGCCACAGCCGGATTGGAAGAAATAAAAGCCATACTGGCAACCAACCCAATCCTGGCTGCGCCAAACATCGGCGAACCAATGCTGTTGTACATTGCGGCAAGTCATCAAGTTGTAAGTGCAATGCTCGTTGTTGAACGAGAAGCTGACGGACATAAATTCCCTCTTCAAAAGCTGGTATACTATGTATCCACTATCCTCACACCATGCAAATCACATACCCACATTATCAAAAGATAGCATATGCGGTATTCATGGCATCCCGGAAGCTGCAACACTACTTTCAAGAGTGTTCAATTACAGTAGCCTCGGAAGTGCCACTTAATGATATTATAAACAACCGCGACGCCACGGGCCGGATTGCTAAATGGGCCATTGAGCTCCTCCCGTTCGACATAACATACAAACCTCGGCAAGCCATTAAGTCGCAAGTATTGGCTGACTTTGTCGCCGAATGGGTGGAAGCCGAACTCCCTAAAGAGTATGGCGCATACTCCAATTGGATCATGCACTTCGATGGCTCCAAAATGCTGGCCGGTCTGGGGGCTGGCATCGTCCTGACGTCCCCAACCGGAGATACCATTCAGTACGTACTGCAGATACTGTATACAGACTCCAACAACGCAGCCGAATACGAAGCCCTATTGCATGGTCTTCGGATGGCAGTCTCCATGGGCATTCAACGCCTGGAGGTGCATGGGGATTCGAACCTTGCAATATCCCAAATAAATGGAGACTTTGATGCCAAGGATCCGAAGATGGCGGCGGTTCGGGGGGCTCAAATTTCTCCATGTGGCTCGGGAAAACAATCAGGCGGCGGATATCCTCGCCCGCATCGGCGCAAAACGTGACGTGGTCCCCCCCAACATATTTTTGGAAAGATTGTTTAAGCCATCGGTGGCATGGGAAGGGGACACAGGTAACAATAGTCCGGACCCGGCCAAAACGCCCGATACCGAACACTCTGACATAATCGGAGGCTCTGCCACCGAAATAACACCTTCATCCCACGTAATAACGGCCGTCATCGCCCTGTGGACAGAACCATTCCTGGCCTACCTAACGAGGCAGGAAATTCCCGAGGATCAAAATGAGGCACGCTGCATAGTGCGGTGATCTAAAGCCTACGGGGTCCACGAGGGAGAGCTGTATAAGAAAAGTACTAACGGAGTCCTTCAAAGGTGCATCTCCGAAGAGGAAGGGCGGAAGCTTTTGGCAGAAATTCATGCCGGACTCAGCGGCCACCACGCCGCAGCCCGAGCACTTGTAAGCAAGGCCTTCCGTACAGGTTTTTATTGGCCGACGGCCCGGGCAGACGCGCAGGACTTGGTCCAACGCTGCGCCGGTTGCCAGCTTTTTGCAAAACAAAGCCATATGCCACCCACCGCCCGCCAAACAATCCCCATTATCTAGCCTTTCACGGTCTGGCGGCTTGACATGGTTGGACCCCTTAAAGGGGGAACCCACAAGAAAAAATACTTATTGGTCATGGTAGGTAAATTCACCAAATGGATAGAAGCCAAACCTGTTAAAACAGCTGAATCCGGGCCAGTGATAGACTTCATATCCGGGGTTGTACACCGTTATGGTGTCCCCCACAGCATGATCACTGACGATGGTACAAACTTCACGGCTGACGAGGTAAAACTCTGGTGCACCAACATGGGCATCAAGCTCGATTATGCTTCCGTCTATCACCCACAAACCAACGGCCAAGTTGAGCGTGCAAATGGTCTTATCATGAGCGGCATTAAACCTAGATTAGTGCGGTCCTTAAAGGAGTCTAACACGCACTGGGTAGAGGAGCTCGACTCCGTACTCTGGGGGCTGCGGACCACGCCGAATCGCACTACCGGATATACACCCTTCTTTATGGTGTACGGTGCAGAGACAGTTTTGCCATGCGACATAATTCATGACTCGCCTCGAGTGCGCATGTACGAAGAAAGAGAAGCCGAGCTTGATCGGCAGGACAGTCTGGACACCCTGGAGGAGGAGCGCGACGTGGCTAAAGCCCGTTCCGCATTTTATCAGCAACAGGCTCGCAGATACCAAAGCAGAGAAGTACGGGCCAAAACTTATAACGTTGGCGAGTTAGTTCTCCGCCTGCAGGAGAAGAAAAAGTCCAAGCTCGAGCCCAAATGGGAAGGTCCCTTCATTATTGACCAAGTTCTGACCGGTGGAGCATACCGTCTGCGGGATGCATCGAATAATCGACTTGAGCTGAACCCATGGAACGCAGCCAGGCTCCAAAGATTCTACGCCTAGCACCGGACTCTATGTTTGTCTCCTTCCTCTATCCATTTTTTGCATATACATTATCCGTCTTTTTTCTCTTTCCTTCTTTTACTCTTTCTCTAGGACTTCAAGGGCCACCTTGTGCCTCGCTTGCACATTATAGACGCGCTAACCGCGCTCATTATACCTGGGGGATTCTTACACAGAAGCTTAATTATCTATCTGGGCTTCGCGCCCCGCAAATGTGTTATTCTCCCGCATGTACCTTTTCTCCGCCACTATATGCATCGATATGACTTAAGTTTTGGCCAACCTGGGTTGCCTGGCTCTTGTATTTATGCCCTACGTTCTCGTTAATTCGGCTAGGGCATAAGGGGAGCACCTCTGCGATTGTTACTGCCGGGTCAGCCGGATGTGTACCTCAGACTGGGTGAAGCCGAAAGCTAGCGTTCTTAAGGGAATATTCAGTCGGCGAACAAAAGATGATTTTTTATTTATTTTCCATATGTGCCCCCAGATGTTTTTTCCTGTGTTTCCTCTCGCAATCTGGACACGCACTTCAGGGCATGCGTACCCAGGGAAAGGGACCCTTAACGGAACTATTCTCCCTGGAAGATGTTTCTTACTACCCATGTAATATAACATAACTAGTTGGGCACTTGTCTGTTCAAGCACTAATGACCCCTACGCCTGGTCTCCACGCATACCCCGGTTCTTATATAACTGAGCGGGTATTCGGATACACTCCGGACTATCGGGTCCCGAGGTTGAAGCGAAAAGGCCCGCCATGACAAATGATCTACAATACGGCTAGTAGGCATTATACATGTCACTTTAATTACATAGTCATGTAGACTGACTAAATTCCTCTTCTATACCATCCAACAAACGGTCTAGCCTACAATCCTGTTGGGAATACTTTGCGGCTAATTCTACTTGCCCATAGACTAAGCTAACGGGGATCTCTTTCCCGTTGGGCCCCACAGGTCCGACCTCAGCCATGTGATTTGGGTCAGCCTTGGTATACCGCGTCTTCACCATGGCACAGGATTCCCTGGCACCTTGACGGCAAGCAGATATCTTCCATAATCGGAAGCGCCGCCGTGCTCCCTTAAGCTTCTCTACAAGCTGTCCAACACCTTCTGGCAAGGAGACGGATGGCCACAAGGCCTAGGCAATACCTTGCATCACCAGCCGAACTTGTTCGTGCAGTTGTGAGAGCTCGGATAGAAGATCACCCGCAGACCCGTGCATCTCCTCCGCGGGACGACCCGTCAGCGTACCTGCAGACATAACTCTGTTAGCCGGCTTCTCCGTTGTCCCCTTTATTAAGGGTTCGTTCAAGCACTTACTAAATATGCCGCGTCGAAGCCGCTTATTCTCCTTCTCGTAGTCCGCAAGCTGGGCTCGAACATCTTTCAGTTCCATGCTCAGCTTGGTATTAGCATCTTGGAGATTGTTTTTCTCCCGCCTGACCTCAGTCATCACGCGTTCGCCAGCCTTTAGCTGTCGTACGGCGTGCTGCTCCTCCGGATTCTCTCCGGATTCATCTGCAACATCTATTATTAGATCTGCAACCATGCCGCACGCTATATGGTACCTATCATTCTTTGAAAGAAATGTTACCAGTTGGGGACTTTTTAGGTTCCTTCAATGCGGCAACAGCGGCCCAAAGTTGGGTCTTGCATTCCTCCAGCTCCTGTGATAGTCGACTATTCTTCTCTGTAAGAACCTGCACAATAAGATGATCCTTAAATCAGTTCTGCTAACTGTTTCAAGTCTCAGAGGCTACTGATACATATAATCGTCAGATTTTCTTACCCGTACATCCTTTACATACTGGTCCGTGGCTCTGGCTAGACCATTTTGAGCAGCACGGAGGTACGCTTCTCCAGAATTGAAGGCATCAAATGCCTCTGGTGAGAAGCAAGCGTCGCGGAGTACGGCCCGACGACGCCTCTAATTCATGGCGCTCTCCACTTCTGAATATGTAGCGGATGGCCTATCCGCATCCTCTGTAGGGCGACTATCCGGCGTCCGCCCCATGTCGGTTTCCGCCTCTATGTCTGGTCCTGGAGCCCGACTGGTGGAAGCATGATCGGTAGCCTCACCGGACATATTCCGGCGAGCGTTTTTTCTATTAAAGAAATATGGACGTCATTACATTTCAAGAAAGACGACAACCACGGAGCAAGGTTTCTGTCATACCTCTGCGCCGGCGTCTCCGTCCTGACCGCCTTCCTTTTTGGCCTGCCCGGCCTCGGTGCCTCTTGTTGGCGAGTTGCTGCGGGTTCGGCATGGCGTCCCGAATGCCTTCCCTGTAAAAACACCATATGTATATGGTAGGTGAAGTGTCTAAAAGGGGATCCTAGTTTTTGGAGTTGGGATTTTTGGTTTTTCTTACGTGCGACGCAGGAAGCAGTCTGGGATAGTTGGCCGTAATGGCCACCATGGCGTCATCACAGCTTAATTGATAGAACTGCCAGTCTATCAGCTCCACGAATATGTCCGGATCTTCTTCGAGTCCGGCACCGAGGGCCCGGTCAGGGTCCTCTGGTTGTGGAGATGGATTGCTGACCTCCCTTATGGCTTTTCACAGTTCCTGCCGCAAAATGGCAAGGTGAGTACCTACGACAAAGAATACGGGAAGAACGGGAGTAAGGAGATATAACTCACCCAGCTTGGAGGGTTGTACATGGAGAATCCATCCCGTGGCTTGATGCAGATGAACTCCTCTTCCTCTCCCTTGAACAATTCGGACAGGATTTTTGCTAAAGCGGCAGTGTTGTCCGGACCCTTACGCCCGCAACGGGTGGCGTCATCTTCCCCGTTAAAACACCACAAGGGGTGCCCTCGATATTGAAGTGGTTGCACTCCCCGCATTATGCATATTGACATAACCTCGATTACTGTCAATCCTGATTGAGCCAGCGCTTTAATCCGGTTCATCAGGTAAAGGACTTCTCCGTTGTCTTCCTCCTGGGGGCTCCATGGGCGCCAACTTCGGCGTTTCTTCAGAAGAGCCGCCGAACAGGGTCCGGAAAGAGGGACGTCCTCCATATAAAACCATTCCGAAGGCCAGTCTTCGAACATCTTCTTCGGAGTACCGGACATGTATCCGGTTTCGGCGATGCACCATATTTTGGCTCCGCCCACTTGACAAAGTGACCCCTTCTGTGTGCGAGGGACGAGGCAAAATAACCTTTTCCATAGCTCGAAATGAGCCTCGCAGCCCAGGAATAACTCGCAGAGGGCAACATAGCCGGCGATGTGTAAAATGGAAGCAGGGGTGAAATTATGCAATTGGAGGCCGTAAAACTCCAGGAGCCCGCGGAGGAATGGATGAATTGGAAATCCGAGTCCCCTCAATAAATAAGGAACAAGGCATACCCAATCCCCTATAGAGGGGCTAGGGAAGCTCTCCGCTTGCTCTCCGCCATTGTAGGTGGCGAGCCCGGCTCGGACGGGCACCATATACGCTGGAGGGAGAAATCCCTTAGTCTGCAGTTCGACTAATCGACTGTGTGGGACTGAACACCTCTCCCAATCACCGGACCTAGGGCTATGGGGGCGGGAGGAGGAGTTGCGGAGGTCGGCCATGCTGGAATGGATCTTTCTAAAACACGCTCCGATGGATTCTCGCTGGGGGAAGATGGTATGGATCGGATCTAAGAATCCCCATCCCTTTAATAGAAAATTTATTTATCTAGCTAGGGGGGCGAATGTAAAAATGCACTAGCTCCTTGTATTCATTCAACATGTGGAAGATAGCCCTTATTGGGCGCGGGAGCCAAGAAGCCCAACATTTATTATGACGGACACTACTTGACAAACGTTCAAAATTTGGAGAGGAACCCGCCTTGCAATGCCGAAGACAACACTGCGCGCCGGACTCATCGTCATTGAAGCCTGGTTCAGGGGCTACTGAGGGAGTCCTGGATTAGGGGGTATCCGAACATCCGGATTATATCCTTTGGCCGGACTGTTGGACCATGAAGATACAAGATTGAAGACTTCGTCCCGTGTCCGGATGGGACTCTACTTGGCGTAGAAGGCAAGCTAGGCAATACGGATATGTATATCTCCTCCTTTGTAACCGACCTTGGGTAACCCTAGCCCCCTCCGGTGTCTATATAAACCGGAGGGTTTTAGTCCATAGGACAGCAGACAATCATACCATAGGCTAGCTTCTAGGGTTTAGCCTCTTCGATCTCGTGGTAGATCAACTCTTGTACTACTCATATTATCAAGAATAATCAAGCAGGACGTAGGGTTTTACCTCCATCAAGAGGGCCCAAACCTAGGTAAAACATCGTGTCCCCTGCCTCCTGTTACCATCCACCTTAGACGCATAGTTCGGGACCCCCTACCCGAGATCCGCCGGTTTTGACACCGACAGTGCCCCTTCTTGGTCCACCACAATGGCTCCCCTTCTTCCTCCACCCTCTTCCTTATCTCCTGGTCCTCCTCTAGGCAGCCAACCCTCTATTTATTCTCCTTCCTTCCCCTAGTTCTCTTGTTCATATTCATTTGCTAACCACTATTGTGTTCTTTTGTTGTAGGTTGGCTAAAAAAATGGAACCCTCGAGGCCGATCTGAGGTACCATCATGATGCAAATTTGTGCACCAATAAGACCGTAGATACGATGCATGGTTATGCGGTCTGATGCATGCTTATGTGGTGGTCTAATGGATATGATGCTTGCTTATGTGTGATATGATGCATGTTATATGGTATATATTGAATGATGCATGGTTATACTGAATTTAGCCCAAAATTAACATGATATATGTGCATTGTAGCTGCATCATGTCACACATGGATTTGATTTCTTCCATTACAGAAGAGAACAAAAGATGAAAAAGGAAAAAGGATCATCTTGACAACGATGTATGTTGAGTCGGTTTGTCTTGGCCTAGCTTTTCTTAGCACACAGAGAGCACCTAAGAGTTTAGGATGCTTTAGTGATGATGAGCTTCAATATGTAGGAAGTACTTGCTGAAAGAAATGTACAATGGATCAGAAGTAACTTGCTATGATGAGTTGCCCTTAACCAAAATAAATTTTCATGATCTTTGCATGATGTTGCTTATGAAGTGTGGTCTGAAAGATAGTGTATATGTCACTGTAGAAGAAAATGTTGCTATGTTCTTATTGGTGGTTGGACATGGTATTAAAATGAGATTGTTGTGTGGCACTTAAAAGTGTTCTTTACTATCAGTAGGCACTTCTCGAATGTGTTAACAACCATTCTTTCCCTAACTGGGGAGTTTATCAAGCTTCCTGATCCTTCTATTGAACCTCTGGATGATTACAAATGGAAGTGGTTTGGAAATGACTTGGGAGCACCAGATGGGTGTCATGTTGATGTTTCTATCATTGCAGCTGATGAAGGGAGGTATAGGAACAGAAAGAAAGATATCACCACTGACATTCTAGGTGTTGTTGATTGGAACATGAAATTTCTTTATGTTCTAACTGGCTAGGAGGGACCTGCATCTGACTCCAGAGTGTTGCGTGATGCAATGAGAAACGATCATCAAGATGCATTTGTTATACCTCATGCTATGGTCGTATCTCTTGGCATTTCGTTTCTTTTCTATGTTAGTGTTAGCTAACTCTAACTAGTACACCATAGGAAAATACTACTCAGCGGATGTTGGCTACACCAATGGACCTGGCTTTTTTGGCTCCATTATCGACTAGGTACCACTTGAAAGAGTGGGTTTCAAGTCAACAACAATCCCAAAATGACAAAGAGTTGAATAACTTGTATCATTCTCGTGCTAGAAGTGTTGTGGAGAGAACTTTTGGCTGATGGAAGGAAAAAATGGGCCATTCTACGAATTCAATCTTTCTTTCACATAAAGTACCAGCTGGTAACAAATGTCCATATAGTTTTGAATAACATATGGACTGTATGACATGCTAATGTAAATATAAAGCATTAAAAATTCGAATTATTAATGCTTGTTGTGTGTTACACAACTTTGCAAGGGTTAGGCATCATATGATGGATGGTTTATTGTTGCAAGAAGTTGATGTTGACCTAGAAAATTTGGAACATGAGCCCCTGGACGATGTTGACTTGATTACATCCGTTCAAGTCACTAATGAATGGACCAACTTTAGCAACAATTATCGCAAGACATGTATGCGGAATACCTACTCAGGCATGCTGAATTAGAGATGGCATAGTTAGTTGATGGTGGATTAGTTAGTGGATGTGCTGAGGTGGTGGTCATCTCATTTTGTGTAGTGCCTAGGTGATGATGGTAGTTTGTTGTTTGTCTTCTGTGTGATAGCTTGATTGAACTGATGGTGCCTTGTGTGGTCTTTTGTACATGCGTCATCTTTATATTAATATAAAGGGCCAATTCCACCCCCCTAACTTTGGCCTAATCTCATCATTAACCCTAAAAAATAGTGCTCAACTATAGCCCTCTTCCATTAGATGGCGTTATGGAAATACCCTTCTACTCCGTTTTCGTCCGGTCAAAGAGGTTTGACCGTCGTTGAGACATTTTGTGGAAATTTTTACCCCTGTATGCATATGCCACTGACATATGGGGCCTACCTGTAACGCCCCAAGATCGGAGCTTGAGATGCCTTCCATGGATTCCAAGTTTCGCCGTGTGTTTTATTTGTCTGTTGCACTCATCTTTGCATCATGTGCATTGCATCATGTCATCATGCCATTAATTTTTTTTCCAGCTCAACTAAATAAATTGCATAGATCGTTGATCTATTTAAATCGAGAGAACTCACATGGTGGTTTCTCTTTAAAACATACCCTCCCAATATTTAGGGAGCTATTATAAAGTATTCCATTAATTTGGAATTATCCGCAACCCACTTGCATGTTAAATCCTTGACCTTTCCTTCTTCCGGTTTTCGACTCTCAACTTTGTCGACAATTCTTTTGTCCTTTTTTCCAAGCTCCACCAAAAAATCCGAACATTTTTGGCCACACCAAACCTAGTCCCAATTCAAAACCATTTGAATTATATTCAAATGAATTTGAATTTAACTCCTGCAATCGTGCCACTTCTATTTTTCAGTGAACAAGCATGTTTTTGTGAGTCCAGAAAAATTACCCGCATGCTCAAATTCGTTCCGTAAACCCCTCTTCCTTTTTTTTCTTTCCATCTAATGTTTTTTCGGTTATAGTAGTATTAAGATAGGTTAAGAGAGAGAGAGCCCAGCGGCCAGGTGGCCTGCTTCCCCGCAGCCCAGTTGGTCCTCAGCAGCCCATCCGCGTGCTCTAAGGCCCAGCCAGCGCCCCCACCAGTTCTAACCTAATCCTCTTCCCTTCGTTCCTCTAGCGCCGCCAGAGGAGCCTCGCGCGATCCTATTCTCGCTCGCTGGCCCGCAGTCACTCCCCCTCGATCCCTCTCCTCCTCTCGTCAGTCTTCCGCTCGCAGGCGCGGCCATCTCCCCGACCCCCCTGCTCGATCCCCGTCGCCCTCCTCTCCTCCCTCGCGCCTCTGCTTCTCCTCGCATCGCCCGGAGCGCTCTCGCGCCGCCACCGCGGCTCTGCCGGACACCGGCGACCCGGAGCGCCACGTCTCCACCCCTGCCATGTGCACCGCACCTATCTTCGTCGACACCAATAGGTGCAGGAGCCCCCATGGCTGTCGCCGCCGTCCTGCCTACTCCATTGGAGCTCCGCGCCACCGGATTGGGTCACCTCCACCTCGGTGCTCTCCGTCAGCCTCCTCCCGTGCTAAGAAGCTCCTGCCCGAGCCGTTCTAATCAGCCGCGCCGCCGCCGTTTTGCAGGAGCTCCGCCTCCCTGCTTTGCCAGTGCCTGCATCCCCATCGCCCCCGAGGACAAGCCCCTTGAGCAGGAGGTCTTCTCCTGCCCGAACCCTCAAGGAAGAGCTGTTGCCGTGCGCACCTCCTCCCGTCCCCAGCGCCCGTCATTGCCCCGCACCTCACCCCGCGTCCAAGCCGTGCTATCACCGTTGTTGCACCTACGGCCTCCTGTCTTGCTTCTTTTTGGACCAGCAAGAACGTCACCAAGAACCCTATGCGGACGCATCGTCTGTAGGATTTTCGCCAAGTACCTCTACGTGCGGACTCGCCAAGTACACGACTCGGATGCGCCAAGTTTGACTATGAGCGGCTACACGTCTGACCCCGTACTTGAACCTCAAACGTCAAGTTCCACTACCGATGTCGCGAATCCGACAAGACCAAGTGTACGACTACGCCCAGCGATGCAACAAGTACCTCTACCGTCGACGTGTACGATGACCTTCGACATGTACCCCTACACCGCACCAAAACATCGAGTTCCTCGCCGTGACCCCGAACATCTACAGAACCTTGTGCGACTATCGATGTGAACGACCACCGTCGACCCCAAGTTACTCGGATTCGTCAAGTCCCTCTACGAAAACGTGTGCCACTACCGACGAGGACCGACAGTACCACTACTTCCACTACGAACGTCCCGAGAATGTCTACTTCCTCTACTTTGCACCGAACTTGATGCGCTTCGAAACGCATGCTTCGAAGGTATAACACCGAGACGACCATCCGTGGAACGTATGCATTTGACGTGTGTTTGAGATGGTTTCATGTAACTATTGCTCGCCGCGTATGATGTCTACTACACAACCTTCTTCTTGTAGAAGTTGTTGGGCCTCCAAGTGCAGAGGTTTGTAGGACAGTAACAAATTTCCCTCAAGTGGACCTAAGGTTTATCAATCCGTAGGAGGCGTAGGATGAAGATAGTCTCTCTCAAGCAACCCTGCAACCAAATAACAAAGAGTCTCTTGTGTCCCCAACACACCCAGTACAATGTTAAATTGTATAGGTGCACTAGTTCGGCGAAGAGATGGTGAGACAAGTGCAATATGGATGGTAGATAAAGGTATTTGTAATACGAAATTATAAAAACAGCAAGGTAACTAATGATAAAAGTGAGCGTAAACGGTATTGCAATGCGTTGAAACAAGGCCTAGGGTTCATACTTTCACTAGTGCAAGTCCTCTCAACAATACTAACATAATTGGATCATAAAAATATCCCTCAACATGCAATAAAGAGTCACTCCAAAGTCACTAATAGCGGATAACGAATGTAGAGATTATGGTAGGGTACGAAACCACCTCAAAGTTATTCTTTCCAATCAATCCGTTGGGCTATTCCTATAAGTGTCACAGACAGCCCTAGAATTCGTACTAGAATAACACCTTAAGACAGAAATCAACCAAAACCCTAATGTCACCTAGATACTCCAATGTCACCTCAAGTATCCGTGGGTATGATTATACGATATGCGTCACACAATCTCAGATTCATCTATTCAACCAACACAAAGGACCTCAAAGAGTGCCCCAAAGTTCTACCGGAGAATCACGATGAAAACGTGTGCCAACCCCTATGCATAGGTTCATGGGCGGAACCCGCAAGTTGATCACCAAAACATACATCAAGTGAATCATGTGGTATCCCATTGTCACCACAGATACGCACGACAAGACATACATCAAGTGTTCTCAAATTTTTAAAGACTCAATCCGATATGATAACTTCAAAGGGGAAACTCAATCCATTACAAGAGAGTAGAGGGGGGAAGAAACATCATAGGACCCAAATATAATAGCAAAGCTCGCGATACATCAAGATTGTATCACCTCAAGAACACGAGAGAGAGAGATTAAACACATAGCTACTGGTACATACCCTCAGCCCCGAGGGAGAACTACTCCCTCCTCGTCATGGAGAGCACCGGGATGATGAAGATGGCCACCGGAGAAGGATTCCCCCCTCCGGCAGGGTGCCGGAACGGGTCTAGATTGGCTTTCGGTGGCTACGGAGGCTTTTGGCGGCGGAACTCCTGATCTAATCTCTCTTCTGGAAGTTTTAGGATACGTGGGTATATATGGGTGAAAGGAGTACGTCGGTGGACCGAAGGGGGGGCCACGAGGCAGGGGGCGCACCCCAGGGGGGTGGGCGCGCCCCTACCCTCGTGAGCTCCTCCTTCATCTTCTGACGTAGGGTCCAAGTCTATCCGGTAGGTTTCCTTCCAAAAATAACTTCTCCAGTTGATTTCATTCTGTTTCGACTCCGTTTGATATTCCTTTTCTTCGAAACACTGAAATAGGCATAAAACAGCAAATCTGGGCTGGGCCTCCGGTTAATAGGTTAGTCCCAAAAATAATATAAAAGTGGAAAATAAAGCCCAATATTGCCCAAAACAGTAGATAATATAGCATGGAGCAATCAAAAATTATAGATACGTTGGAGACGTATCAGCATCCCCAAGCTTAATTCCTGCTCGTCCTTGAGTAGGTAAATGATAAAAACAGAATTTTCGATGCGGAGTGTTACTTGGCATAATTTCAATGTAATTCTTCTTAATTGTGGCATGAATATTCAGATCCATATGATTCAAGACAAAAGTTCATATTGACATAGAAATAATAATACTTCAAGCATACTAACTAAGCAATTATGTCTTCTCAAAATAACATGGCCAAAGAAAGCTATCCCTACAAAATCATATAGTCTGGCTATGCTCTATCTTCACCACACAAAATATTTAAATCATGCACAACCCCGATGACAAGCCAAGCAATTGTTTCATACTTTTGATGTTCTCAAACTTTTTCAATCTACACGCAATACATGAGCGTGAGCCATGGATATAGCACTATAGGTGGAATAGAGTGGTGGTTGTGGAGAAGAAAAAAGGGGGAAGATAGTCTCACATCAACTAGTGTTATCAACGAGCTATGGAGATGCCCATCAATAGATATCAATGTGAGTGAGTAGGGATTGCAACGGATGCACTAGAGCTATAAATGTATGAAAGCTCAACAAAAGAAACTAGTGGGTGTGCATCCAACTCGCTTGCTCACGAATACCTAGGGCATTTTGAGGAAGCCCATTATTGGAATATACAAGCCAAGTTCTATAATGAAAGATTCCCACTAGTATATGAAAGTGACAACATAGGAGACTCTTTATCATGAAGATCATGGTGCTACTTTGAAGCACAAGTGTGGTAAAAGGATAGTTGCATTGTCCCTTCTCTCTTTTTCTCTCTTTTTTTATTTGGGCCTTTTCTCTTTTTTATGGCCTCTTTTTTTGGGCTTCTTTGGCCTCTTTTATTTATTTTTTGTCCGGAGTCTCATCCCGACTTGTGGGGGAATCATAGTCTCCATCATCCTTTCCTCACTGGGGCAATGCTCTAATAATGATGATCATCACACTTTTATTTACTTACAACTCAAGAATTACAACTGATACTTAGAACAAGATACGACTCTATATGAATGCCTCCGGCGGTGTACCGGGATGTGCAATGACTCATGAGTGACATGTATGAAAGAATTATGAACGGTGGCTTTGCCACAAATATGATGTCATCTACATGATCATGCTAAGCAATATGACAATGATGGAGTGTGTCATAATAAACGGAACGGTGGAAAGTTGCATGTCAATATATCTCGGAATGGTTATGGAAATGCCATAATAGGTAGGTATGGTGGCTGTTTTGAGGAAGGTATATGGTGGGTTTATGGTACCGGCGAAAGTTGCGTGGTACTAGAGAGGCTAGCAATGGTGGAAGGGTGAGAGTGCGTATAATCCATGGACTCAACATTAGTCATAAAGAACTCACATACTTATTGCAAAAATCTATTAGTTATCGAAACAAAGTACTATGCGCATGCTCCTAGGGGGATAGATTGGTAGGAAAAGACCATCGCTCGTCCCCGACCGCCACTCATAAGGAAGACAATCAATAAATAAATCATGCCCCGACTTCATCACATAACGGTTCACCATACGTGCATGCTATGGGAATCACAAACTTCAACACAAGTATTTCTCAAATTCATAACCACTCAACTAGCATGACTCTAATATCACCATCTCCATATCTCAAAACAATTATCAAGTATCAAACTTCTCATAGTATTCAACAGACTCATAAGAGAATTTTATTATTCTTGAATACCTAGCATATTAGGATTTTAAGCAAATCACCATGCTATTTAAGACTCTCAAAATAATCTAATTGAAGCATGAGAGTTCATCTATTTCTATAAAATAAAACCACCACCGTGCTCTAAAAGGATATAAGTGAAGCACTAGAGAAAATGACAAACTACTCCGAAAGATATAAGTGAAGATCAATGAGTAGTCGAATAATTATGCAACTATGTGAAGACTCTCTAACATTTAATAATTTCAGATCTTGGTAATTTATTCAAACAGCAAGCAAAGCAAAATAAAATGACATCTAAGAATAGCAAACATCATGTGAAGAAGCAAAAACTTAGGATCAACCGGTACTAACCGATAGTTGTTGAAGAAGAAAGGTGGGATGCCAACCGGGGCATCCCCAAGCTTAGATGCTTGAGACTTCTTGAAATATTATCTTGGGGTGCCTTGGGCATCCCCAAGCTTGAGCTTTTGTGTCTCCTTAATTCCTCTCATATCAAGGTCTCCCTAAATCTCAAAAGCTTCATCCACACAAAACTCAACAAGGACTCGTGAGATAAGTTAGTATAACACATTGCAAAAACCTTATCATACTCTACTGTAGAAAATCACTAAAATTATTATTCAACATTG